>NW_017194298.1:0-9404 GCF_001704415.2 Capra hircus
AAGGTACTTAACTCAAAGAATCTAATGTTGCTAATACCAGGTCTACTACTTGTTTTTTTAATATACCAACTCTATCTAAAAAATAAAGGATATGAAAATTTAGAGCAGCAAGCATTGACCAAAAAATGAAACTTTTAATCAGTCCTATTATAAAGATTTTGACTCCTCGGATGCCCCTACATTTCTAGGATGCTTTAAGCTTCCTGTGCCTCCTGGGGAAAGGAGGCCTCAAACAATCACATGCCCAGCTGTACGAGTCCTGCAGGCAGGCTAGAAAGCATTCAGAGGGGTTTTTGGATTGAAACACTCTTTCAAATGCAGAAGACTAAAGCCCTGAATTGACTTTTTCCAGAAAATGTCAGAAGAGTGGAAAAGCAGAGCAAAAAAGCCGGCAGATTTTTGTTGGGGTACGTGCGTAGGAACTTCCAGAGGGTCCCTGAAGTCTGAACACACCATGCCTATGTCAGCTTTCTTCCTCATGACGTTATCACGGGCGGGAGTCCTCATACTGGCTCCCAGCATCAGTCCAATTCAGAGGAACCTGTTTTCCCTGCACTGCCTCGACTTTCACGCTGAGGATTAACTCACACCACGGTGGCACGAGGGAAAGCCCTGTGAGAAAGCCTCGTGGGAAAGCCTCCAGGGAAAGCCACAGATCCCTTGATCCACACGACGGGAAGCGTGACCCTGCTGCTACAGCTCGGGAGGAAAGCACACGTGCGTGCCCTCACTTGAGAGGAGGATTGACTCTCCAGGTGAGACTCCAGAAGAACCCCAATATCCATGTCAGCACTGCTGAGGAAACCTCAGGTTCCGCCCCGAATCCACACAAGTTGTTCGGCCCGGCATCAACAGGAGAGTTATCAAGAGAAGCCCCCCAGCATCTGGCATGGGGACTGGACTTTGATGAAGCCACCAGAGCGGGTCCCTGAGGTCCCCGTCGTAAGTCGGGAGCACCTGCCGCAACTCGGAGAAAATCCAGGAGGTTCTCCCCTCCAGGCGAGATGAGGCCCATTTCCAATGAGGTGTCTCGAGGCTAATTACATCTAATCTCTGGAACTTCAAAAGGTCCTTCACACCCTTGCTGCAACTCAAGAAATTCCCCGAAATTCCCCATTCTCCACTCGAGAGGAAACACGAGGGTCCTGCCCACATCCAGAGTAGCCCCGTTTCATCCTCCTAGCTAGAGATGAGGGATCCTTTCCCTGCTTGGTCGGGAAAGAACTTCCGGCATTCCCGTCGCATCTCAGGTGGAGGCGCTCTCCACAGGAAGGGAGAGGAACTCCATGGTCGTGCCACCATTCCAAGCGTCCCCAGATGTCTCAGTCCATTCCAGAGGATCTTGTTTTTACAGAGTGCTTAAACTTTCATGCCGAGGATCGCCTCACACCACGGTGGCACGGGGGAAAGCCCTGTGGGAAAGCCTCGTGGGAAATCCTCTAGGAAAAGCCTAGAGGAAAAGCCACAGATCCATTGATCCACGCGACGGGAAGCATGACACTGCTGCTACAGCTCGGGAGGAAAGAGCATGCGCATGCCCCCACTCGAGATGAGGACTGATTCCCCTTGGGAGACTTCAGAAGTATCCCAAAAACATGTCAGCACTGGAGAGGAATACTCAGGTTCTGGCCCCCACTCCACCGAAGGTCTTGGGCCCCGGCATCTACCGGTGAGGAATCCCGAGAGGCCCTCTAGCAACTCGCATGGGGACTGGTCTTCCTAAGGCCAACAGAACGGGTCCCTGAGGTCCCCGTCGTAAGTCGAGAGCACCTGCCACAACTCGAGAAAATGAAGGAGATTCTCCCCTTCAGGCGAGATGAGGCCCATTTCCACTGAGACGTCTCGAGGCTAATCACACCTATCCTCTGGAACTTCCAAAGGGTCCTTCACACCCTTGTTGCAACTCAAGAAGATCCAGGAGAGACCCGTCGCCACTACATAGGAATCACCAGGGTACCACCCACATCCAGAGGAGCCCCAATTCCCCCTCTTAGCTCAATGTGAGTGATGCTTTCCCTGATTGGCCGGGAAAGAATTCCTGTCGTACCTGTCGCATCTCAAGAGGAGGCACGCTCCACAAGAAAGGTGAGAGGAACTCCAGGGTCGTTCCACCATTCCAAGAGTCCCCCAGATGTCTCAGTCCTTTCCAGAGGAACTTGTTTACCCTGCACTGCCTCGACGTTCACGCGGAGGACCGACTCACACGATGGTGGCACGTGGGACAGCCCTGTGGGAAAGCCTCGTGGGAAAGTCTCGTGGGAAAGCCTCGAGGGAAAACAAGAAACCCCTTGATCAACCCAACGGGAAAACTGACTCTGCTCCTAATGCTCGGGAGAAAAGCGCACGTGCATGCCCCCATTGGAGACGAAGATGACTCCCCTGTGGCAGACTCCAGTAGTACCCAAGATCCATGTCAGCACTGGAGAGGAAACCTCAGGTTCAGGCACCGACTCCAAACAAGGTCTTAGGCCCCGTCATCGACCGGAGAGGAATCCCGAGAGGCCCCTTAGCAACTCGCAAGTGGACTGGCATTTCCTGAGCGGACCAGAGCGGGTTACATAAGTCCTGGTCGTAACTGGAGAGCACCTGCTGAAACTCGAGAAAATCCAGGAGGTTCTCCCCTGCAGGCGAGATGAGGCCCATTTCTGCTGAGGCGTCTCGAGTCTAATCACACCTAACCTCTGGAACTTCCAAAGGGTCCTTCACACCCTTGCTGCAACTCAAGAAGTTCCCCGACATACCCGTCTCCACACGAGAGGAAGCACCAGAGACCCGCCCACATCCAGAGGAGCCCCGTTTCCGCCTCCTAGCTCGAGAGGAGGGATCACTTTCCCTGCGTAGTCAGGAAAGAATTCCTGGCGTTCCTGGCGCATCTCAAGAGGAGGCGCTCTCCACAGGAAAGGCGAGAGGAACTCCAGGGACGTGCCACCATTCCCAGAGTCCCCCAGATGTCTCAGTCCATTCCAGGGAAACCTGATTTCCCTGCACTGCCTCGACTTTCTAGCCGAGGATGGACTCACACCACGATGGCACGTGGGACAGCCCTGTGGGAAAGCCTCGTGGGAAAGCCACGAGGGAAAGCCACAGATCCCTTGATCCAAGCGAAGGGAAGCGTGACAGTTCTGCTACAGCTCGGGAGGAAAGGGAACGTGCATGCCCCCACTCGAGACGAGGACTGACTCCCCTGGGGAGACTCCAGAAGTACCGCAGGATGCATGTCAGCATTGGAGAGGAATCCTCAGGTTCCGCACCGATTCCACACAAGGCCTTAGGCCCCGACGTCGAAGGGAGAGGAATCCCGAGAGGCCCCCGAGCAATTCGCATGGGGACGGGCCTTTCCTGAGGCCACCAGAGCGGGTCCCTGACGTCCCCGTCGTAAGTCAAGAGCACCTGCCGTAACTCGAGAAAATCCAGGAGGTTCTCCCCTCCAGGCGAGATGAGGCCCATTTCCGCTGAGGCGTCTCGAGGCTAATCACACCTAACCCCTGGAACTTCCAAAGGGTCCTTCACACCCTTGCTACAACTCTAGAAGTTCCCCAACATACCTGACTCCACTCGAGAGGAAGCACGAGAGTCCCGCCCACATCCAGAGGAGCTCCGTTTCCGCCTCGTACCTCGCGGTCAGGTATCCTTTCCCTGTATGTTCCGGAAAGAATTCCCGGTGTTCCGGTCGCATCTCATGAGGAGGCGCTCTCCACAGGAAAGGCGAGGGAAACTCCAGTGTCGTGCCATCATTCCAAGAGTCCCCCAGATATCTCAGTGTGCCGGGGTCCAGCCCCGCTGGATCCAGGGAATTCGATGGATGGACGGCGTTGACGTGGAAAGTCTTGTGTATTTATTAATGTAAGATGAGATTAAGAAATTATAGGGTAGTAAGAAGATTAACTGGAGGAAAAAGGCTGAATAGCTAGGTTTACAAGGAAGGCCAATAAAATTCCCGACAAGGAATTTTCCGGATGGACTCTGGGAATGGTGGCACGACCCTCGAGTTCCTCTTGCCTTTCCTGTGGAGAGCGCCTCCTCTTGAGATGCGCTGGGAACGCCGGGAATTCTTTCCCGACCACGACAGGGAAAGGATCCCTCCTCTCGAGCTAGGAGGCGGAAACGGGGCTACTCTGGATGTGGGCGGGACTCTCGTGCTTCCTCTCGAGTGGAGACGGGTATGTTCGGGGAACTTCTTGAGTTGCAGCAAGGGTGTGAAGGACCCTTTGGAAGTTCCAGAGGTTAGGTATGATTAGAATCGAGACGCCTCAGCGGAAATGGGCCTCATCTCGCCTGGAGGGGAGAACCTCCTGGATTTTCTCGAGTTGCGGCAGGTGCTCTCGACTTACGACGGGGACCTCAGGGACCCGCTCTGGTGGCCTCAGGAAAGGCCAGTCCCCATGCGAGTTGCTCGGGGCACTCTCGGGATTCCTCTCCCCTCGAATGCCGGGGCCTAAGATCTTGTGTGGAGTCGGTGCCGGAACCTGAGGATTCCTCTCCAGTGCTGACATGGATCTTGGGGTACTTCTGGAGTCTCCCCAGGGGAGTCAGTCCTCGTCTCGAGTGGGGGCATGCACGTGCGCTTTCCTCCCGAGCTGTAGCAGCAGTCTCACGCTTCCCTTCGCGTATATCAAGGGATCTGTGGCATTCCCACGAGGCTTTCCCACAGGGCTGTCCCACGTGCCACCGGGGTGTGAGTCGATCCTCGGCTTGAAAGTCGAGGCAGTGCAGAGAAAACAGGTTTCCCTGGAATGGAATGAGACATCTGGGGGACTCTGGGAATGTGGCACGACCCTGGAGTTCCTCTCGCCTTTCCTGTGGAGAGCGCCTCCTCTTGAGATGCGACCGGGAACGCCGGGAATTCTTTCCCGACCACGCAGGGAAAGGATCCCTCCTCTCGAGCTAGGAGGCGGAAACGGGGCTCCTCTGGATGTGGGCGGGTCTCTCGTGCTTCCTCTCGAGTGGAGACGGGTATGTCGGGGAACTTCTTGAGTTGCAGCAAGGGTGTGAAGTACCCTTTGGAAGTTCCAGATGTTAGATGTGATTAGCCTCTAGACGCCTCAGCGGAAATGGGCCTCATCTCGCCTGGAGGGGAGAACCTCCTGGATTTTCTCGAGTTGCGGCAGGTGCTCTCGACTAACGACGGGGACCTCAGAGATCCGCTATGGTGGCCTCAGGAAACGCCAGTCCACATGCGCGTTGCTCGGGAGCCTCTCGGGATTGCTCTCCCGTCGATGCTGGGGCCTAAGACCTTGTGTGGAATCGGTGCCGGAACCTGAGGATTCCTCTCCAGTGTTGACATGGATCTTGGGGTACTTCTGGAGTCTACCCAGGGGAGGCAGTCCTGGTCTCGAGTGGGGCATGCACGTGCGCTTTCCTCCCGAGATGTAGCAGCAGTGTCACGCTTCCCTTCGCTGTGCATCAAGGGATTTGTGGCTTTCCCTCGAGGCTTTCCCATGAGGTTTTTCCCACGAGGCTTTCCCACAGGGCTGTCCACGTGCCACCGTGGTGTGAGTCGATCCTCGACTTGAAAGTTGAGGCAGTGCAGGGAAATCAGGTTTCCCTGGAATGGACTGAGACATCTGGGGACTCTGGGAATGGTGGCACGACCCTGTAGTTCCTCTCGATTTTCCTGTGGACAGCGCCTCCACTTGAGATGCGACGGGAACCGGGGAATTCTTTCCCCAACACGCAGGGAAAGGATCCCTCCTCTCAAGCTAGGAGGCGGAAATGGGCTCCTCTGGATGTGGGCGGGACTCTCGTATTTCCTCCCGAGTGGAGACGGTATGTCGGGAACTTCTTGAGGTGCAGCAAGGGTGTGAAGAACCCTTTGTAAGTTCCAAAGGTTAGATGTGATTGGCCTCAAGACGCCTCAGCGGAAATGGCCTCATCTCGCCTGGAGGGGAGAACCTCCTGGATTTTCTTGGGTTGCGGCAGGTGCTCTCGACTTCCGACTGGGACCATCAGAGACCCGCTCTGCTGGCCTCAGGAAAGGACAGTCCCCATGCGAGTTGCTCGGGGGCCTCTCGGGATTCCTCTCCCGTGTGATGCCGGGGCCTAAGACCTCGTGTGGAGTCGGTCCCGGAGCCTGAGGATTGCTCTCCAGTGCTGACATGGAACTTGGGGTACTTCTGGAGTCTCCCCAGCGGAGTCAGTCCTCGTCTCTAGTGGGGGCATGCACGTGCGCTTTCCTCCCGAGCTGTAGCAGCAGTGTCGCGCTTCCCTTCCATGGATCAAGTTATCTGTGGCTTTCCATTCCGTCTTTCCCAGGAGGCTTTCCCACAGGGCTGGTCCCACGTGCCACCGTGGTGTTAGTCGATCCTCGGCTTGAAAGTCGAGGGCAGTGCAGGGAAAACAGGTTTCCCTGGAATGGAGTGAGACATCTGGGGGACTCTGGGAATGGTGGCACGACCCTGGAGTTCCTCTCGCCTTTCCTTTGGAGAGAGCCTCCTCTTGAGATGCGACGGGAACGCGGGGAATTCTTTCCCGACCACGCAGGGAAAAGATCCCTCCTCTTGAGCTAAGAGGCAGAAAAGGTTCTCCTCTGGATGTGGGCGGGACTCTCCGTGCTTCCTCTCGAGTGGAGACGGGTAAGTCGGGGAACTTCTTGAGTTGCAGCAAGGGTGGAAGACCCTTTGGAAGTTCCAGAGGTTAGGTGTGATTAGCCTCGAGACGCCTCAGCAGAAATGGGCCTCACCTCGCCTGGAGGGGAGAACCTCCTGGATTTTCTCGAGTTGGGCAGGTGCTCTCGACTTAAGACGGGGTCCTCAGGGACCCGCTCTGGTGGCCTCAGGAAAGGCCAGTCCCCATGCGAGTTGCTCGGGGGCCTCTCGGATTCCTCTCCCATCGATGCCGGGGCCTAAGACCTTGTGTGGAGTGTGTTCCAGAACCTGAGGATTCCTCTCCAGGGCTGACATGGATCTTGGGGTAATTCTGGAGTCTCCCCAGGGGAGTCAGTCCTCGTCTCGAGTGGGGGCATGCTGGGTGCGATTTCCTCCCGAGCTGTAGCAGCAGTGTCACGCTTCCCTTAGCATTGATCAAAGGATCTGTGGCTTTCCCTCGAGGCTTTCCCACAAGGCTTTCCCACAGGGCTTGTCCCACGTGCCACCGTGGTGGTGAGTCGATCCGCGGCTTGAAAGTCGAGGCAGTGCAGGGAAAACAGGTTTTCCCTGGAATGGACGGAGACATCTGGGTGACTCTGGAATGTGGTACGACCCTGGAGTTCCTCTCGCCTTTCCTGTGGAGAGCGACGCCTCTTGAGATGCGACCGGGAACACCGCGAAATCTGTCCCGACCACGCAGGGAAAGGATCTCTCTCTCGAGCTAGGAGGTGAAACGTGGCTCCTCTGGAGGGGCGGACTCTCGTGCTTCCTCTCGAGAGGAGACGGGTATGTCTGGAAATTCTTGAGTTGCAGCAAGGTGTGAAGGACCCTTTTGAAGTGCCAGAATTTAGGTTGATTAGCCTCGAGACGCCTCATCGAAATGGCTTCATCTCGCCTGGAGGGAGAACCTCCTGGATTTTCTCGAGTTGCGGCAGGTGCTCTCGACTTACGACGGGGACCTCAGGGACCCGCTCTGATGGCCTCAGGAAAGGCCAGTCCCATGCGAGTTGCACGAGGCCTCTCAGGATTCATCTCCGTCGATGCCGGTGCCTAAGACCTTGTGTGCAGTTGCTGCCGAACCTGAGGATTCCTCTCCAGTGCTGACATGGATCTTGGGGTACTTCCGGAGTGTCCCCAGGGAGTCAGTCCTCGTCTCGAGTGTGGCATGCACGTGTGATTTCCTCCCGAGCTGTAGCAGCAGTGTCACGCTTCCCTTCTCATGGATCAAGGGATCTGTGGCTTTCCCTCGAGGTTTCCACGAGGCTTTCCCACGACGCTTTCCCACAGGGCTGTCCAAGTGCACCATGGTGTGAGTCGATCCTCGCTTGAAAGTCGAGGCAGTGCAGGGAAAACACGTTTCCCTGGAATGGACTGAGACATCTGGGGACTCAGGGAATGGTGGCACGACCCTGGAGTTCCTCTCGCCTTTCCTGTAGAGAGCGCCTCCTCTTGAGATGCGACGGGAACGCCGTGAATTCTTCCCGACCACGCAGGGTAAGGATCCTCCTCTCGAGCTATGTGCGAAACGGTGCTCCTCTGGATGTGGGCGGAACTCTCGTGCTTCCGCTCGAGTGGAGATGGTATGTCAGGAACTTCTTGAGTTGCAGCAAGGGTGTGAAGGACCCTTTGAAAGTTCCAGAGGTTAGGTGTGATTAGCCTCAAGACGCCTCAGCGGAAATGGGCCTCATCTCGCCTGGAGAGGAGAACCTCCTGGATTTTCTCGAATTGCGGCAGTGCTCTCGACTTACGACGGGGACCTCAGGGACCCGCTCTGGTGCCTCAGGAAAGGCCAGTCCCCTGCCAGTCTTCTGTGGCTCTCGGGATTCCTCTCCCGTCGTTGCCGGGCCTAAGACATTGTGTGGAGTCGGGTTCCGAACCTGAGGATTCCTCTCCAGTGCTGAATGGATCTTGGGGAACTTCTGGACTCTCCCAGTGGAGTCAGTCCTCGTCTCGAGTGGGGGCATACAATGCGCTTATTCTCGAGCTGTAGCAGCTTTGTAACGCTTCCCTTCGCCTGGATCAAGGGATCTGTGGCTTTCCACGAGGCTTTCCCACAGGGCTATCCCACTTGCCACCGTGGTGTGAGTCGATCCTCGCTTGAAAGTCGAGGCTGTGCAGGCGAGAACAGGTTTCCCTGGAATAGACTGAGATATCTGGGGACTCAGGGAAATGGTGGCACGACCCTGGAGTTCTCTCGCCTTTCCTGTGGAGAGCGACTCCTCTTGAGATGCGACGGGAACGCGGGTAATTCTTTCCCGACCACGCAGGGAAAGGATCCCTCTTCTTGAGCTAGGAGGCAGAAACGGGTCTCCTCTGGATGTGGGCGGGACTCTCGTGCTTCCTCTCACGAGTGGAGACGGTAAGTCGGGGAACTTCTTGAGTTGCAGCAAGGTGTGGAAGGACCCTTTGGAAGTTCCAGAGGTTAGGTGTGATTAGCCTCGAGACGCCTCAGCGGAAATGGGCCTCACCTCGCCTGGAGGGGAAAACCTCCTGGATTTTCTCGAGTTGCGCAGGTGCTCTCGACTTAAGACGGGGTTTTCAGGGACCCGCTCTGGAGGCCTCAGGAAAGGCCAGTCCCCATGCGAGTTCTCGGGGCCTCTCGGGATTCATCTGCCGTCGATGCCGGGGCCTAAGACCTTGTGTGGAGTGGGTAACAGAACCTGAGGATTCCTCTCCAGTGCCGACATGGATCTTGGGTACTTCTGGAGTCTCCCCAGGGCAGTCAGTCCTCGTCTCGAGTGGGGCATGCACGTGCGATTTCCTCCCGAGCTGTAGCAGCAGTGTCACGCTTCCCTTCGCGTGGATCAAGGGATCTGTGGC
>NW_017194299.1:0-9403 GCF_001704415.2 Capra hircus
TCCCGTTTCGCCATCTCAAGAGGAGGCGCTCTCCACAGGAAAGGCGAGAGGAACTCCAGGGTCGTGCCACCATTCCCAGAGTCCCCCAGATATCTCCGTCCATTCCAGGGAAACCTGTTTTCCCTGCACTGCCTCGACTTTCAAAGCGAGGGATCGACTCACACCAGTGGCACGTGGGACTGCATTGTGGGAAAGCCTCGTGGGAAAGCCTCGTGGGAAAGCCTCGAGGGAAGCCTCAGGAAAGCCCCTGATCCCTTGATCCACGCGAAGGAAGCGTGACACTGCTTCTAGAGCTCGGAGGAGAGCGCACGTGCATGCCCCCACTCGAGACTAGGAACTGATTGTCCTGGGGAGACTCCAGAAGTACCCCCAGATCCATGTCAGCACTGGAGAGGAATCCTCAGGTTCCGGCACCGGCTCCACACAAGATCTTAGGCCCCGGGATCGACCGGAGAGGAATCCCGAGAGGCCCCCGAGAAACTCGCATGAGGAATGGCCTTTCCTGAGGCCACCAGTGGGGGTCCCTAAGGTCCCCGTCGTAAGTCGAGAGCACCTGCCGCAACTCGAAGAAAATCCAGGAGGTTCTCCCCTCCAGGCGAGATGAGGCCCATTTCCCCTGAGGCGTCTCGAGGCTAATCACACCTAACCTCTGGAACTTCCAAAGGGTCCTTCACACCCTTGCTGCAACTCAAGAAATTCCCCGACATACCCGTCTCCACTCGAGAGGAAGCACGAGAGTTCCACCCACATCCAGAGGAGCCCCGTTTCTGCCTCCTAGCTCGAGAGGAGGGATTCTTTCACTGCGTGGTTGGGAAAGAATTCCCGGCCTTCCCGGTCGCATCTCAAGAGGAGGCGCTCTCCACAGGAAAGGCGAGAGGAACTCCAGGGTCGTGCCACCATTCCAAGAGTCCCCCAGATGACTCAGTCCATTCCAGGGAAACCTGTTTTCCCTGCACTGTCTCGGACTTTCAAGCTGAGGATCGACTCACACCACGGTGGCACGTGGGACAGCCCTGTGGGAAAGCCTCGTGGGAAAGCCTCGTGGGAAAGCCCGAGGGAAAGCCTCGATGGAAAGCCACAGATCCTTTGATCCACACGAAGGGAAGCACGACACTGCTGCTACAGCTCGGGAGGAAAGCGCACGTGCATGCCCCCACTCGAGACGAGGACTGACTCCCCTGGGGAGACTCCAGAAATACCCCAAGATCCATGTCGAGCACTGGAGAGGAATCCTCAGGTTCCGGCACTGACTCCACACAAGGTCTTATGCCCCAGCATCGACGGGAGAGGAAATCCCGAGAGGCCCCCGAGCAACTCGCATGGGGACTGGCCTTTACTGAAGCCACCAGAGCAGGTCCCTGTGGTCCCCGTCGTAAGTCGAGAGCACCTGCCAGCAACTCGAGAAAATCCAGGAGGTTTTCCTCTCCAGGCGAGATGAGGCCCATTTCCGCTGAGGCGTCTCGAGGCTAATCATATCTAACATCTGGAACTTCCAAAGGGTCCTTCACACACTTGCTGCAACTCAAGAAGTTCCCCGACATACCCGTCTCCACTCGAGAGGAAGCACGAGAGTCACGCCCACATCCAGAGGAGCCCCGTTTCCCGTCTCTTAGCTCGATAGGAGGGAACCTTTCCATGCGTGGTCGGGAAAGAATTCCCGGCATTCCCGTCGTATCTCAAGAGGAGGCGCTCTCCACAGGAAAGGCGAGAGGAACTCCAGGGTCGTGCCACCATTCCGAGAGTCCCCCAGATGTCTCTGTCCATTCCAGGGAAACCTGTTTCCCTGCACTACCTCGACTTTCAAGCCAAGGATCGACTCACACCACGGTGGCACATGGGACAGCCCTGTGGGAAAGCCTCGTGGGAAAGCCTCGTGGGAAAGCCTCGTGGGAAAGCGTCGAGGGAAAGCCACAGATCCCTTGATCCACACGAAGGGAAGCACGACACTGCTGCTACAGTTCGGGAGGAAAGCGCACGTGCATGCCCCCACTCGAGACGAGGACTGACTCCCCTGGGGAGACTCCAGAAGTACCCCAAGATCCATGTCAGCACTGGAGAGGAATCCTCAGGTTCCGGCACTGACTCCACACAAGGTCTTAGGCCCCAGCATCGACGGGAGAGGAATCCCAAGAGGCCCCTGAGCAACTCGCATGGGGACTGGCCTTTCCTGAGGCAACCAGAGCGGGTCCCTGAGGTCCCCGTCGTAAGTCGAGAGCACCTGCAGCAACTCGAGAAAATCCAGGAGGTTCTCCACTCCAGGCGAGATGAGGCCCATTTCCGCTGAGGCGTCTCGAGGCTAATCACACCTAACCTCTGGAACTTACCAAAGGGTCCTTCACACCCTTGCTGCAACTCAAGAAGTTCCCCGACATACCCGTCTCCACTCGAGAGGAAGCACGAGAGTTCAACCCACATCCAGAGGAGTCCCGTTTCTGCCTCCTAGCTCGAGAGGTGGGATTCTTTCACTGCGTGGTCGTGAAAGAATTCCCGGCCTTCCCGGCGCATCTCAAGAGGAGGCGCTCTCCACAGGAAAGGCGAGAGGAACTCCAGGGTCGTGCCACCATTCCAAGAGTCCCCCAGATGTCTCAGTCCATTCCAGGGAAACCTGTTTTCCCATGCACTGTCTCGACTTTCAAGCCGAGGATCGACACACACCACGGTGGCACGTTGGACAGCCCTGTGGGAAAGCCTCGTGGGAAGCCTCGTGGGAAAGCCTCGTGGGAAAGCCTCGAGGGAAAGCCACAGATCCCTTGATCCACGCGAAGGGAAGCGTGACACTGCTTCTAGAGCTCGGGAGGAGAGCGCACGTGCATGCCCCCACTCGAGACTAGGAACTGATTGTCCTGGGGAGACTCCAGAAGTACCCCCAGATCCATGTCAGCACTGGAGAGGAATCCTCAGGTTCCGGCACCGGCTCCACACAAGATCTTAGGCCCCGGGATCGACCAGAGAGGAATCCCGAGAGGCCCCCGAGAAACTCGCATGGGGAATGGCCTTTCCTGAGGCCACCAGTGCGGGTCCCTAAGGTCCCCGTCGTAAGTCGAGAGCACCTGCCGCAACTCGAGAAAATCCAGGAGGTTCTCCCCTCCAGGCGAGATGAGGCCCATTTCCCCTGAGGCGTCTCGAGGCTAATCACACCTAACCTCTGGAACTTCCAAAGGGACCTTCACACCCTTGCTGCAACTCAAGAAGTCCCGCAACATACCCGTCTCCACTCGAGAGGAAGCACGAGAATCCCGCCCACATCCAGAGGAGCCCCGTTTCCGCCTCCTAGTTCGAGAGGAGTGATCCTTTCCCTGCGTGGTCGGGAAAGAATTCCCGTCATTTCCGTCGCATCTCAAGAGGAGGCGCTCTCCACAGGAAAGGCGAGAGGAACTCCAGGGTCGTGCCACCATTCCCAGAGTCCCCCAGATGTCTCAGTCCATTCCAGGAAACCTGTTTTCCCTGCACTGCCTCGACTTTCAAGCCGAGGATCGACTCACACCACGGTGGCACGTGGACAGCCTGTGGGAAAGCCTCGTGGGAAAGCCTCGTGGGAAAGCCTCGTAGGGAAAGCCACAGATCCCTTGATCCACGCGAAGGGAAGCGTGACACTGCTGCTACAGCTCTGAGGAAAGTGCACGTGTCATGCCCCCACTCGAGACGAGGACTGACTCCCTGGGGAGACTCCAGAAGTACCCCAATATCCATGGTCAGCACTGGAGAGGAATCCTCAGGTTCCGGCACCGACTCCACACAAGATCTTAGGCCCCGGCATCGACAGGAGAGGAATCCCGAGAGGCCCCGGAGCAACTCGCATGGGGACTGGCCTTTCCTGAGGCCACCAGAGCGGGTCCCTGAGGTCCCCGTCGTAAGTCGAGAGCACCTGCCGCAACTCGAGAAAATCCAGGAGGTTCTCCCCTCCAGGCGAGATGAGGCCCATTTCCGCTGAGCGTCTCGAGGCTAATCACACCTAACTCTGGAACTTCCAAAGGATTCCTTCACACCCTTGCTGCAACTCAAGAAGGTCCCCGACATACCCGTCTCCACTCGAGAGGAAGCACGAGAGTCCCGCCCACATCCAGAGGAGCCCCGTTTCCGACTCCTAGCTCGAGAGGAGGGATCCTTTCCCTGTGTGGTCGGGAAAGAATTCCGGGCGTTTCCGTCGCATCTCAAGAGGAGGCGCTCTCCACAGGAAAGGCGAGAGGAACTCCACGGTCGTGCCACCATTCCCAAGAGTCCCCCGAGATGTCTCAGTCCATTCCAGGGAAACCTGTTTTCCCTGCACTGCCTCGACTTTCAAGCCGAGGATCGACTCACACCACGGTGGCACGTAGGACAGCCCTGTGGCGAAAGCCTCGTGGGACAGCCTTGGGAACCTCGTGGGAAAGCTTGATGGAAAGCCTCGAGGGAAAGGCACAGATCCCTTGATCCACGACGAAGGGAAGCGTGACACTGCAGCTACAGCTCGGAGGAAAGCGCACGTGCATGCCCCACTCGAGACGAGGAACTGACTCCCCTGGGGATACTCCAGAAGTACCCCAAGATCCATGTCAGCACTGGAGAGGAATCCTCAGGTTCCGGCACCAACTCCACACAAGATCTTAGGCCCCGGCATCGAAGGGAGAGGAATCCCGAGAAGCCACCGAGCAACTCGCATGGGGACTGGCCTTTCCTGAGGCTACCAGAGCTGGGTCCCTGAGGTCCCAGTCGTAAGTCGAGAGCACCTGCCGCAACTCGAGAAAATCTAGGAGGTTCTCCCTCCAGGCGAAATGAGGCCCATTTCGCTGAGGCGTCTCGAGGCTAATCACACCTAACCACTGGAACTTACAAAGGGTCCTTCACACCCTTGCTGCAACTCAAGAAGTTCCCCGACATACCCGTCTCCACTCGAGAGGAAGCACGAGAGTCCCGCCCACAACCAGAAGAGCCCCGTTTCCGCCTCCTAGCTCGAGATGAGGGATCCTTTCCCTGCGTGGTCGGGAAAGAATTCCCGGCATTCCCGTCGCAACTCAAGAGGAGGCGCTCTCAACAGGAAAGGCGAGAGGAAATCCAGGATCGTGCCACCATTCCCAGAGTCCTCCAGATGTTTCAGTTCATTCCAGGGAAACCTTTTTTCCCTGCACTGCCTCGACTTTCAAGCCGAGGATCGACTCACACCACGGTGGCACGTGGTACAGCCCTGTGGGAAAGCCTCGTGGGAAAGCCTCCTGGGAAAACCTCGAGGGAAACCGCAGATCCCTTGATCCACGCGAAGGGAAGCGCGAGACTGCTGCTACAGCTCGGGAGGAAAGCGCACGTGCATGCCCCCACTCGAGAGGAGGACTGACTCCCCTGGGGATACTCCAGAAGTACCCAAAATCCATGTCAGCACTGGAGAGGAATCCTCAGGTTCCAGCACTGACTCCACACAAGGTCTTAGGCCCCAGCATCGACGGGAGGGAATCCCGAGAGGCCCCCGAGAAACTCGCATGGGACTGGCCTTTCCTGAGGCCACAAGAGCGGGTCCCTGAGGTCCCCGTTGTAAGTCGAGAGCACCTGCCGCAACTCGAGAAAATCCAGGAGGTTCTCCCCTCCAGGCTAGATGAGGCCCATTTCCGCTGAGGCGTCTCGAGGCTAATCACACTTAACCTCTGGAACATCCAAAGGGTCCTTCACACCCTTGCTGCAACTCGAGAAGTTCCCCGACCTACTCGTCTCCACTCGAGAGGAAGCACGAGAGTTCCACCCACATCCAGAGGAGACCCGTTTCCAGCCTCCTAGCTCGAGAGGAGGGATCCTTTCCCTGCGTGGTCGGGAAAGAATTCCCGGCATTCCCGTCGCATCTCAAGAGGAGGCGCTCTCCACAGGAAAGGCGAGAGGAACTCCAGGGTCGTGCCTCCTTTCCCAGAGTCCCCCAGATTTCTCAGTCCATTCCAGGGGAACCTGTTTTCCCTGCACTGCCTCTAATTTCAAGTCGAGGATCGACTCACACCACGGTGGTACATAGGACAGCCCTGTGGGAAAGCCTCGTGGGAAAGCCCCGTGGGAAAGCCTCGAGGTAAAGCCAAAGATCTCTTGATCCACGCGAAGGGAAGGGTGACACTGCTGCTACAGCTCGGGAGGAAAGAGCACCTGCATGCCCACACTCGAGACGAGGACGAACTCCCCTGGGGAGACTCCAGAAGTACCCCAAGATCCATGTCAGCACTGGAGAGGAATCCTCAGGTTCCTGCACCGACTCCAAACAAGGTCTTAGGCCCCGGCATCGAAGGGAGAGGAATCCCAAGAGGCCCCCGAGCAACTCGCATGGGGACTGGCCTTTCCTGAGGCCACCAGAACGGGTCCCTGAGGTCCCCGTCGTAAGCCGAGAGCACCTGCCGCAACTCGAGAAAATCCAGGAGGTTCTCCCCTCCAGGCGAGATGAGGCCCATTTCCGCTGAGGCGTCTCGATGCTATTCACACCTAAACTCTGGAACTTCCAAAGGGTCCTTCACACCCTTGCTGCAACTCAGGAATTTCGGCGACATACCCGTCTTCACTCGAGAGGAAGCACGAGAGTCCCGCCCACATCCAGAGGAGCCACGTTTCCGCCTCCTAGCTCGAGAGGAAGGATCCTTTCCCTGCGTGCTCGGGAAAGAATTCCCTGCGTTCCCGTCGCAACTCAAGAGGAGGCGCTCTCCGCAGGAAAGACGAGAGTAACTCCAGGATCGTGCCACCACTCCCAGAGGCCCCAGATTTCTCAGTCCATTCCAGGGAAACCTGTTTTCCCTGCACTGCCTCGACTTTCAAGCCGAGGATCGACTCACACCACGGTGGCACGTGGTACAGCCCTGTGGGAAAGCCTCGTGGGAAAGCCTCCTGGGAAAGCCTCGTGGGAAAGCCACAGATCCCTTGATCCACGCGAAGGGAAGCGTGACACTGCTGCTACAGCTCGGGAGGAAAGCGCACATGCATGCCCCCACTCGAGACGAGGACTGACTCCCCTGGGGAGACTCCAGAAGTACCCCAAGATCCATGTCAGCACTGGAGAGGAATCCTCAGGTTTCGGCACTGACTCCACACAAGGTCTTAGGCCCCAGCATCGAAGGGAGAGGAATCCCGAGAGGCCCCCGAGCAACTCGCATGGGGACTGTCCTTTCCTGAGGCCACCAGAGCGGGACCTTGAAGTCCCCGTCGTAAGTCGAGAGCACCTGTCCCAACTCGAGAAAATACAGGAGGTTCTCCCCTCCAGGCGAGATGAGGCGCATTTGTGCTGAGGCGTCTCAGGGTAATCAGACCTAACCTCTGCAACTTCCAAAGGGTCCTTCACAACCTTGCTGCAACTCAAGAGGTTGCCCGACATACCCGTCTCCACTCGAGAGGAAAGCACGAGAGTCCCGTCCACATTCAGAGGAGCCCCGTTTGCGCCTCCTAGCTAGAGAGGAGGGATCCTTTCCCTGCGTGGTCGGGAAAGAATTCCGAGTGTTCCGTCGCATCTCAAGAGAAGGCGCTCTCCACAGGAATGGCGAGAGGAACTCCAGGATCGTGCCACCATTCCCACAGTCCCCCAGATGTCTCAGTCCATTCCAGGGAAACCTGTTTTTCCCTGCACTGACTCGACTTTCAGCCGAGGATCGACTCACACCACGGTGGCACGTGGGACAGCCCTGTGGGAAAGCCTCGTGGGAACGTCTCGTGGGAAAGCCTCGAGGGAAAGCCCACAGATCCCTTGATCCACGTGAATGGAAGCGTCACACTGCTGGAACAGCCCGGGAGGAAAGCGCACTTGCATGCCCCCACTCGAAACGAGGACTGACTTCCCTGGGGAGACTCCAGAAGTACCCAAGGTCCATGTAAGCAATAGTGAGGAATCCTCAGGTTCTGGCACCGACTTCACACAAGGTCTTAGGCCCCGGCATCGACGGGAGAGGAATCCCGAGAGGCCCCCAAGCAACTCGCATGGGGACTGGCCTTTCCTGAGGCCACCAGAGCGGGTCCTGAGGTCCCCGTCGTAAGTCAAGAGCACCTGCTGTACCTCGAGAAAATCCAGGAGGTTCTCCCCTCCAGGCGAGATGAGGCCCATTTCCGCTAATGCGTCACGAGGTTAATCACCACCTAACCTCTGGAACTCCCAAAGGGTCCTTCACACTTTTGCTGGCAACTTAAGAAGTTCCCCGACATACTCGTCTCCACTCCAGAGGAAGCACGAGAGTCCCGCCCACATCCAGAGAGCCCGTTTCCATCTCATACCTCGAGAGGAGGGATACTTTCCCAGCGTGTTCGGGAAAGAATTCTCGTCGTTCCCGTCGCATCTCAAGAGGAGGCACTCTCCACAGGAAAGGCGAGAGGAACTCCAGGGTCGTGCCACCATTCCCACAGTCCCCCAGATGTCTCAGTCTATTCCAGGGAAACCTGTTTTCCCTGCACTGCCTCGACTTTCAAGCCGAGGATCGACTCACACCACGGTGGCACGTGGGACAGCCCTGTGGGAAAGCCTCCTGGGAAAGCCTCATGGGAAAGCCTCCGAGTGAAAGTCCACAGATCCCTTATCCACGCGAAGGGAAGCGTGACACTGCTGCTACAGCTCGGGATGAAAGCGCCCGTGCATGCCCCACTCGAGACGAGGACTGACTTCCCATGGGGAGACTCCAGAAGTACACCAAGATCCATGTCGGCACTGGAGAGGAATCCTCAGGTTCGGCACTGACTCCACACAAGGTCTTAGGACCCAGCATCGACGGGACTGGAGTCCGAGAGGCCCGCGAGCAACTCGCAAGGGGACTGGCCTTTCCTGAGGCACCGAGCGGACTCTGAGGTCCCCGTCGTAAGAGAGCACCTGCCGCAACTCGAGAAAATCCAGGAGGTTCTCCCCTCCAGGCGAGATGAGGCCCATTCGTGCTGAGGCGTCTCGAGGCTAATCAGACCTAACCTCTGGAACTTCCAAAGGGTCCTTCACACCCTTGCTGCAACTCAAGAAGTTCCCCGACATACCCGTCTCCACTTGAGAGGAAGCACGAGAGTCCCTCCCACATCCAGAGGAGCCCAATTTCCACCTCCTTCGCTCGAGAGGAGAGATCCTTTCCCTGCGTGTTCGGGAAAGAATTCCCGGCGTTCCCGTCGCATCTCAAGAGGAGGCGCTCTCCACAGGAAAGGCGAGAGCAACTTCAGGGCCGTGCCAACATTCCCAGAATCCCCCATATGTCTCAGTCCATTCCAGGGAAACCTGTTTTCCCTGCACTGCCTCGACTTTCAAGCTGAGGATGGACTCACACCACGGTGGTACGTGGGACAGCCCTGTGGGAAAGCCTCGTGGGAAAGCCTCGAGGGGAAGCCACAGATCCCTTGATCCACGCGAAGGGGAAGCGCGACACTGCAGCTACAGCCGGGGGAAAAGCGCACGTGCATGCCCCCACTCGAGACGAGGACTGACTCCACTGGGGAGACTCCAGAAGTACCCAAGATC
>NW_017194300.1:0-9403 GCF_001704415.2 Capra hircus
TGGCCGGACAAACCTATAAAGGTGGCTAGATAACTTCAGAGGAGTCGGCAAGCTGAAACACTCTGTCATGCCCAGAATATTTATTGGCCTTGAAGCTGCACGTTTACTTCTTCTCCGAGAGAAACAGTTATGGGGGAGAGCCCGTAAAGTCAGAAGTGTAGGTGAGAGCATAAAACAGACTCTGGTTTTTGGGGTTCGATGCTCGGAACAGGGGGTTACCTGAGGCTTGATCACGCTTTGCGCATGCCAAGCCTCCTTCCTCATGAATTTGCCATAGGCGGAATTCCTCACGCTGGTCCCCGAAGGAAAGGATCCCTCATCTCGAGCGACGGG
This sequence comes from Capra hircus, assembly GCF_001704415.2. Classification (NCBI taxonomy): domain Eukaryota; kingdom Metazoa; phylum Chordata; class Mammalia; order Artiodactyla; family Bovidae; genus Capra; species Capra hircus. The sequence continues at coordinate 334 of NW_017194300.1, forward strand.
CGGAAACGCGCCCTCCTGTGGATGTAGGGGGGACCATCTTGCTTATTCTCGAGTGAGACGGGTATGTCGGGGAACTTCTTGAGTTGCAGCAAGGGTGTAAAGTACCTTTTGGAAGTTCCAGAGGTTAGGTGTGATTAGCCTCGAGACACTCAGTGGAAATGGCCTCATCTCGCCTGGAGGGGAGAACCTCCTGGATTTTCTCGAGTTGCGGCAGGTGCTCTCGACTTACGAGACGGGGACTAGGGGCCAGCTCTGGTGGCCTCAGGAAAGGCCAGTCCCATTCAAGTTTCTAGGGGGCCTTCAGGATTCCTCTCCTGTCGATGCCGGGGCCTAAGACCTTGTGTGAAGTCGGGGCTGGAACTGAAGATTCCTCTCCAGTGCTGACATGGATCTTTGGGTACTTCTGGAGTCTCCCAGGGGAGTCAGTCCTCGTCTCGAGTGGGGGCATGCACGTGCGCTTTCCTCCTGAGCGTAGCAGCAGTGTCACGCTTCCGTCGCGTGGATCAAGGGATCTGTGGCTTTCCCTCTAGGCTTTCCCATGAGGCTTTCCCCACAGGGCTGTCCACATGCCACTTGGTGTGAGACGATCCTCGCGTGAAAGTCATGGCAGTGCAGGGAAAACAGGTTCCTCTGGAATGGACTGAGACATCTGGGGAACTCTTGGAATGGTGGACGACCCCTGGAGTTCCTCTGGCCTTTCCTGTGGAGAGCACTTCCTCTTGAGATGCGACGGGAACGCCAGGAATTCTTTCCCGACCACGCAGGGAAAGGATCCCTCCTCTCTAGATACGAGGCGGAAACGGGGCTCCTCTGGATGTGGGTGGGACCCTCGTGCTTCATCTCGAGTGGAGACGAGTATGTCGGTGATCTTACTTGACTTGCCGCAGGGGTGTCAAAGACCCTTTGGAAGTTCCAGAGGTTAGGTGTGATTAGCCTCGAGATGCCTCAGGGGAAATGGGCCTCATCTCGCCTGGAGGGGAGAACCTCCTGGATTATCTTGAGTTGGAGCAGGTGCTCTCGTCTTAGCATGGGGACCTCAGGGACCCGCTCCTGTGGCCTCAGAAAAGGCCAGTGCCCATGGGAGTTGCTAGGGGCCTCTCAGGATTCCTCTCACGTCGATGCCGGGGCCTAAGACCTTGTGTGGAGAGCCCGAGCGGAGGCGGCGCGGAGCGTTTCGGTTCTCAGTGCCTGGGGCACCGGTGTGTGGTGTGAGGCTGCGGCGGAGCCTCTACACTGAAGGTGCGAGAGGTTGGCAGCTTCGATTGAAGCACATCGAGCGGCGACAGCAGTGAAAGTCATGAGCGACAGCGGCGAGGAGAACTACGGCGAGGGGAATCCCGTTCTGCTTCCAGAAGCGGAAGTGCTCATGGATCTGGGAAATCTGCAAGTCATACCCCTGCAAGGTCTCGCTCCCAAGGAAGATTCCAGGCGTTCCAGATCAAAGTCCAGGTCCAGATCGGAATCTAGGTCTAGATCCAGAAGAAGTTCTCGGAGGCATTATACAAGGTCACGATCTCGGTCCCGGTCCCATAGAAGATCTCGTAGCAGATCTTACAGCAGAGATTATCGAAGACGGCATAGCCACAGTCATTCTCCCATGTCTACTCGCTGGCGTCATGTTGGGAATCGGGCAAATCCTGATCCTAACTGTTGTCTTGGAGTATTTGGATTGAGCTTGTATACTACAGAAAGAGATCTAAGAGAAATGTTCTCTAAATATGGCCCAATTGCTGATGTATCTATTGTATATGACCAGCAGTCTAGACGTTCAAAGAGGATTTGCCTTTGTATACTTTGAAAATGTAGATGATGCCAAGGAAGCAAAAGAGCGTGCCAATGGAATGGAGCTTGATGGATGTAGGATCAGAGTTGACTTCTCCATAACGAAAAGACCACATACTCCAACAGCAGGAATTTACATGGGGAGACCTACCTATGGCAGCTCACGCCGTCGAGATTACTATGACAGAGGATATGATCGAGGCTATGATGATCGGGACTATTACAGCAGATCGTACAGAGGAGGAGGAGGAGGAGGAGGAGGATGGAGAGCTGCTCAAGACAGGGATCAGAAATACAGAAGACGGTCACCTTCTCCCTACTATAGTCGTGGAGGATACAGATCACGTTCCAGATCTCGATCATACTCACCTCATCGCTATTAAAGCATGAAGATGAAGACTTTCTGAAACCTGCCCTAGAGTTGGGATATTGTTTGTGGACAATATTTTTTATTGTCTCCTGTTTAAAAAGTGAACAGTGCCTGGTGAAGTTAGGTGACTTTTACACCTTTTATGATGACTACTTTTGGTGGAGTTGAAATGCTGTTTTCATTCTGCATTTGTGTAGTTCGGTGCTTTGTTCAAAGTTAAGTGTTTTCAGAAAAGTATGTTTTACATGTATTTTTTTACAGTCTAAAATTTTGACTGCTGAGAAGTTTCTATTGTACAGAACTTCATTTAAATGGTTTTTCTACTGAATACAGGGTATTCTGAAGATTGAAGCCTGTGTGTAAAATGCTACCAAATGGCAAAAAGCAACAATAACGTTTGGTTTTTACTTTTCTTTCTAACATATCAATGCTTAGGAGAACTGTTCTGATTAGATTGTCAGTAGTAAATTAAAGAAAAAAATGCCCGTTTTCCTCGAGTCCATGAAACATACCATACTTAATATACCTGCAGTTAAGTGATAAAAATTACGCTCTGTAACTCTATACTGCTAGTGTTAAAAACTAAAGATCTTTCAATACAGCAAATGCTTAATGCTTATATAAATGTGACTTTGACAGCCTTTATGTAATCTGTATTATACATAGCAGGGAATAAGATGAGTTGCACAATGTATGCCTTAAAAAGGCTATTTCTTAAAGCTGTTAGAAGGGGATAATGGTATTTCAATTAGTAATCAGCAAGTGAAAATAATATTCCACCACAAATGTACTCTTGTTCTTCTAGCTTTTAAGACTATATGGAAAAACTGGGTGGTTCAGAGTTTTGAGAAAAAAGAAGGGAACACTACACCTGTGTTGTGGATGATCTGAAGACTTTGCCTGTTCATTTTTTAAATACTAATTTCAGGTTCTTTGCTTACCAAAGGAGGCCCCAATTTCACTCAAAAGTTTTGAGAACTGTGTTTAAATAAATGCAAAGAAAAGAGTAAAAAGGAAAGAAAAAAAAAAGACCTTGTGAGGAGTTGGGGCAGGAACCTGAGGATTCCTCTACAGTGCTGACATGGATCTTGGGGTAGCTCTGGAGCCCCCCCAGGGAAGTCAGTCTTCGTCTCGAATGGGGGCATGCACGTGCGCTTTCCTCCCGAGCTGTAGCAGCAGTGTCACGCTTCCGGTCGCGTGGATCAAGTGATCTGTGGCTTTTCCTCCAGGCTTTACCACGAGGCTATCCCAGAGGCTGTCCCACATGCCGCCGAGGTGTGAGTCGAACCTCGGCGTGAAAGTCGAGGCAGTGCAGGGAAAACAGGTTCCTCTGGAATGGACTGAGACATCTAGGGGACTCTTGGAATGGTGGCACGACTCTGGAGTTCCTCTCGCATTTCCTGTGGAGAGCGCCTCCCACTTGAGATGCGATGGGAACGCCGGGAATTCTTTCCCCGACGAAGCAGGGAAAGGATCCCACATCTCGAGCTACGAGGCGGAAAGGGGCTCCTCTGGATGTGGGCGGGACCCTCGTGCTTCCTATCGAGAGGAGACGGGTATGTCAGGGAACTTCTTGAGTGGCAGCAAGGGTGTGAAGGACCCTTTGGAAGTTCCAGAGGTTAGGTGTGATTAGCCTCCAGACGCTTCAGCGGAAATGGGCTTCATCTCGCCTGGAGGGGAGAACCTCCTGGATTTTCTCGAGTTGCGGCAGGTGCTCTCGACTTACGACGGGGACCTCAGGGACCCGCTCTGGTGGCCTCAGGAAAGGCCAGTCCACATGCGAGTTGCTCGGGGGCCTCTCGGGATTCCTCTACCATCGAGGCCGGGGCCTAAGACCTTGTGTGGAGTCGGTGCCGGAACCTGAGGATTCTTCTGCAGTGCTGACATGGATCTTGGGGTACTTCTGGAGTCTCCCCAGGGGAGTCAGTCCTCGTTTGAGTGGGCGCATGCACGTGCGCTTACCTCCGGAGCTGTGGCAGCAGTGTCATGCTTCCCTTCGCCTGGATCAAGGGATCTGTGGCTTTCCCACGAGGCTTTCCCACAGGGCTATCCCACGTGCCACCGTGGTGTGAGTCGATCGATGGCTTGAAAGTCAACGCAGTGCAAGGAAAACAGGTTTCCCTGGAATGGACTGAGACATCTGGCGAATCTGGGAATGGTGGCACGACCCTGGACTTCCTCTCGACTTTCCTGTGGAGAGCGCCTCCTCTTGAGATGCGACGAGAACGCTGGGAATTCTTTCCCGACCACTCAGGGAAAGGATCCCTTCTCTCGAGCTAGGAGGCAGAAACGGTGCTCCTCTGTATGTGGGCGGGACTCTCGTGCTTCCTCTCGAGTGGAGACGGCTATGTCGGGGAAATTCTGGATTTGCAGCAAGGGTGTAAAGGACCCTTTGGAAGTTCCAGAGGTTAGGTGTGATTAGCCTCGAGACGCCTCAGTGGAAATGGTCCTCATGTTGCCAGGAGGGGAGAACCGCCTGGATTTTCTCGAGTTGCGGCAGGTGCTCTCGACTTTCGACGGGGACCTCAGGGACCCGCTCTGGTGGCCTCAGGAAAGGCCAGTCCCTATGCGAGTTGCTCGGGGGCCTCTGGGGATTCCTCTCCCATCGATGCCAGGGCCTAGACCTTGTGTGGAGTCGGTGCCGGAACTTGAGCATTCCTCTGCAGTGCTGACATGGATCTTGGGGTACTTCTGAAGTCTCCCCAGGGGAGTCAGTCCTCGTCTCGAGTGGGGGCATGCTCGTGCGCTTTCCTCCCGAGGTGTAGCAGCATTGTCACGCTTCCCGGCGAGTGGATCAAGGGATCTGTGTCTTTTCCTTGAGGCTTTCCCTCGAGGCTTTCCCACGAGGCTTTCCCACAGGGCTGTCCCACGTGCCACCGTGGTGTGAGTTGATCCTCTGCTGAAAGTCGAGACAGTGCAGGGAAAACAGGTTTCCCTTGAATGGACTTAGACATCTGGGGAACTCTGGGAATGGTGGCACGACCCTGGAGTTCCTCTCGCCTTTCCTGTGGAGAGCGCCTCCTCTTTAGATGGGACGGGAACTCCGGGAATTCTTTCCGGACCACGCAGGGAAAGGATGCATCCTCTCGAGCTATGAGGCAGAAACGGGGCTCCTCTGGATGTGGGCGGGACTGTCGTGCTTCCTCTCCAGTGGAGACGGTTATGTCGGGGAACTTCTTGAGTTGCAGCAAGGGTGTGAAGGACCCTTTGGAAGTTCCAGAGGTTAGGTGTGATTAACCTCGAGACGCCTCAGCAGAAAAGGGCCTCATCTCGCCTGGAGGGGAGAACCTCCTGGATTTTCTCGAGGTGCGGCAGGTGCTGTCGACTTACGACGGGGACCTCAGGGACCCGCTCTGGTGGCCTGAGTAAAGGCCAGTCCCCATTCGAGATGTTTGGGGGCCGCTCGGAATTCCTCTACCGTCGATGCCGGGGCCTAAGACTTTGAGTGGAGTCGGTGACGCAACCTGAGGATTCCTCTCCACTGCTGACATGGATCTTGGGGTACTTCTGGTGTCTCCCCAGGGGAGTCAGTCCTCGTCTCGAGTGGCGGCATGCCAGTTCGATTCCCTCCCCAGCTGTAACAGCAGTGTCACCCTTCCCGTCGAGTGGATCAAGGGATCAGTGTCTTTCCCTTGAGGCTATCACATGAGGCTTTCCCAGGAGGCTTTCCCACAGGGCTGTCCCACGTGCCACCGTGGTGTGAGTCGATCCTCGGCATGAAATCGAGGCAGTGCAGGGAAAACAGTATTCCCTGGAATGGACTGAGACATCTGGGGGACTCTGGGAATGGTGGCACGACTCTTGAGTTCCTCTCGCCTTTCCTGAGGAGACCGCCTCCTCATGAGATGCGACGGGAATGCAGGCAATTCTTTCCCAACCACGCAGGGAAAGGATCCATCCTCTCGAGCTAAGAGGCGTAAACGGTGCTCCTCTGGATGTGGGCGGGACTCTCGTGCTTCCTCTTCAGTGGAGACGGTTATGTCGGGGAACTTCTTGAGTTGCAGCAAGGGTGTGAAGGACCCTTTGGAAGTTCCAGAGGTTAGGTGTGATTAACCTCGAGACGCCTCAGTGGAAATGGGCCTCATCTCGCCTGGAGGGGAGAACTTCCTGGATTTTTTCGAGTTGGGGCAGGTGCTCTCGACTTACGACAGGGACCTCAGGGACCCGTTCTGGTGGCCTCAGCAAAGGCCGGTCCCCATGCGAGATGCTTGGGGGCTTCTCGTTATTCCTCTACCTTCGATGTCGGGGCCTAAGACCTTGTGTGGAGTTGGTGCCGAAATCTGAGGATTCATCTGCAGTGCTGACATGGATCTTGGGGTACTTCAGGAGTCTCCCCAGGGGAGTCAGTCCTCGTCTCGAGTGGGGGCATGCAGTTCGATACCCTCCCGAGCTGTAGCAGCAGTGTCACGCTTCCCGTCGAGTAGATCAAGGGATCTGTGGCTTTCCCTCGAGGCTTTCCCACGAGGCTTTCCCACAGGACTGTCCCACGTGCCACCGTGGTGTGAGTCGATCCTCGGCTTGAAAGTCGAGGCAGTGCAAGGAAAACAGTTTTCCCTGGAATGGACTGAGACATCTGGGGAATCTGGGAATGGTGGCACGACCCTGGAGTTCCTCTCGCCTTTCCTGTGGAGAGTGCCTCCACTTCAGATGTGACGGGAACGCCGGGAATTCTTTCCCGCACACGCAGGGAAAGGATCCCTGCTCTTGAGCTTTGAGGCGGAATCGGGGCTCCTCTGGATGTGGGCAGGACTCTCGTGCTTCCTCTCGAGAGGAGACGGGTATGTCGGGGATCTTCTTGAGCTGCAGCAAGGGTGTGAAGGACCCTTTGGAATTTCCCGAGGCTGGTGTGATTAGCCTCGAGACGCCTGTGCGGAAATGGGCCTCATCTCGCCTGGAGGGGAGAACCTCCTGGATTTTCTCGAGTTGCGGCAGGTGCTCTCGACTTACGACGGGGACCTCAGGGACCTGTTCTGGTGGCCTCAGGAAAGGCCAGTGCCCATGCGAGTTGCTCGGGGGCCTCTCGGGATTCCTCTCCCGTAGATGCCGGGGCCTAAGACCTTGTGTGGAGTCGGTGCCGGAACCTGAGGACTCCTCTCCAGTGCTGACATGGATCTTGGGGTACTTCTGGAGTCTCCCCAGGGGAGTCAGTCCTCGTCTCGAGTGGGGTAGGCACGTGCGCTTTCCTCCCGAGCTGTAGCAGCAGTGTCATGCTTCCCTTCTCGTGGATCAAGCGATCTATGGCTTTCCCTCGAGGCTTTCCCATGAGGCTTTCCCACGAGGCCTTCCCTCGAGGCTTTCCCACAGGGCTGTCCCACGTGCCACCGTGGTGTGTCTCGATCCTCGGTTTGAAAGTCGAGGCAGTGCAGGGAAAACAGGTTTCCCTGGAATGGACTGAGAAATCTGGGGGACTCTGGAATGGTGGCACGACCCTGGAGTCCCTCTCGCCTTTCCTGTGGAGAGCGCCTCCTCTTGAGTTGCGACGGGAACGCCGGGAATTCTTTCCCGACCACGCAGGGAAAGGACCCCTCCTTTCGAGCTAGAAGCGGAAACGGGCTCCTCTGGATGTGGGCGGGACTCTCGTGCTTCCTCTCGAGTGGAGACGGGTATGTCGGGGAACTTCTTGAGTTGCAGCAAGGGTGTGAAGGACCCTTTGGAAGTTCCAGAGGTTAGGTGTGATTAGCCTCGAGACGCCTCAGCGGAAATGGGCCTCATCTTGCCTGGAGGGGAGAACCTCCTGGATTTCCTCGAATTGCAGCAGGTGCTCTCGACTTATGACGGGGACCTCAGGGACCCTCTCTGGTGGCCTCAGGAAAGGCCAGTCCCCATGCGAGTTGCTCGGGGGCCTCTCGGGATTCCTCTCCCCTCGATGCCGGGACCTAAGACCTTGTGTGGAGTCGGTGCCGGAACCTGAGGATTCCTCTCCAGTGCTGACATGGATCTTGGGGTACTTCTGCAGTCTCCCCAAGGGAGTCAGTCCTCCTCTCGAGTGGGGGCATGCACGTGCGCTTTCCTCCCGAGCTGTAGCAGCAGTGTCACGCTTCCCTTCGCCGATGGATCAAGGGATCTGTGGCTTTCCCTCGAGGCTTTCCCATGAGAATTTCCCACGTGCCTTTCCCACAGGTCTGTCCCACGTGCCACCGTGGTGTGAGTCGATCCTCGGCGTGAAAGTCGAGGCAGAGCAGGGAAAACAGGTGTCCCTGGAATGGACTGAGACATCTGGGGGACTCTGGGAATGGTGGCACGACCCTGGAGTACCTCTCGCCTTTCCTGTGGAGATCGCCTCCTCTTGAGATGCGACGGGAACGCCGGGAATTCTTTCCCGAACACGCAGGGAAAGGATCCCTCCTCTCGAGCTAGGATGCGTAATCGGGGCTCCTCTGGCATGTGGGCGGGACTCTCGTGCTTCCTCTCGAGTGGAGACGGGTATGTCGCGGAACTTCTTGAGTTGCAGCAAGGGTGTGAAGGACCCTTTGGAAGTTCCAAATGTTAGATGTGATTAGCCTCGAGCCCTCAGCGGAAATGGGCCTCATCTCGCCTGGAGGGGAGAACCTCCTGGATTTTTCGAGTTGCGGCAGGTGCTCTCGACTTACGATGGGGGACCTCAGGGACCCGCTCTGGTTTCCTCAGGAAAGGCCAGTCCCCATGCGAGTTGTTTGGGGCATCTCGGAATTCCTCTCCGTCGATGCTGGCCTTATACCTTGTGTGGAGTCGGTGCCGGAACTGAGGATCCTCTCCAGTGCTGACATGGATCTTGGGGTACTTCTGGAGTCTCCCCAGGGGAGTCAGGCCTCGTCTCGAGTGGGGCATGCACGTGTGCTTTCCTCCGAGCTGTAGCAGCAGTGTCACGCTTCCTTCGCGTGGATCAAGGGATCTGTGTCTTTCCCTCGAGGCTTTCCCATGAGGATTTCCCACGAGGCT
>NW_017194301.1:0-9403 GCF_001704415.2 Capra hircus
GTCCAGTCCCCATGCGAGTTTGCTCGGGGCCTCTCCGGATTCCTCTTCGTCGATGTCGGGCCTAAGATCTTGTGTGGATGTGCCGGAAACTGAGCATTCCTCTCCAGTGCTGACATGGTTCTTGGGGGTACTTCTGCAGTCTCCCCAGGGGAGTCAGTCCGAGTCTCGAGTGGGCATGCACGGGCGCTTTCCTACCGAGCTATAGCAGCAGTGTCACGCTTCCCTTCGCGTGAATCAAGGGATCTGTGGCTTTCCCTCGAGGCTTTCCAGGAGGTTTCCCAGAGGCTTTCCAACAGGACTGTCCACGTGCCACCGTGGTGTGAGTCGAACCTCGGCTTGAAATTCGAGGCAGTGCAGGGAAACAGGTTTCCCTGGAATGGACTGAGACATCTGGGGGACTCTGGTAATGGTGGCACGACCCTGGAGTTCCTCTTGCCTTACTTGTGGAGAGTGCCGCATCTTGAGATGCGACGGGAACGCCGGGAATTCTTTCACGAGCACACAGGGAATGGATCCTTTCTCTCGAGCTAGGAGGCAGAAAGGGGCTCCTCTGGATGTGGGCGGACTCTCGTGCTTCCTGCTCGAGTGGAGACGGGTATGTCGGGGAACTTCTTGAGTTGCAGCAAGGGTGTGAAGGACCCCTTGGAAGTTCCAGAAGTTAGGTGTGATTAGCCTCGAGACGCCTCCGCGGAAATGAGCCTCATCTCGCCTGGAAGGGTGAACCTCCTGGATTTTCTCGAGTTGCCGCAGGTGCTCTCGACTTACGACGGGGACCTCAGGGACCCGCACTGGTGGCCTCAGGAAAGGCCGGTCCCCTTGCGAGTTGCTTGGAGCCTCGCGGGATTCCTCTCCCGTCGATGCCAGGGCCTAAGACCTTGTGTGGAGTCGGTGCCGGAACCTGAGGATTCCTCTCCAGTGCTGACATGGATCCTGAGGTACTTCTGGAGTCTCCCCAGGCTAGTCAGTCCTCGTCTCGAGTCGGGGCATGCACGTGCGCTTTCCTCCCGAGCTGTAAGCAGCAGTGTATCCCTACCTTTCCCGTGGATCAAGGGATCTGTGCCTTCCCTCGAGGCTTTCCCGAGGCTTTCCCGAGAGGCTTTCCGACAGGGCACTCCCAACTGCCACCGTGGTGTGAGTCGATCCTCGGCTTGAAAGTCTAGGCAGTGCAGGAAACAGGTTTCCCTGGAATGGACTGAGACAGCTGGGGGACTCTGGTAATGGTGGCACGACCCTGGAGTTCCTCTCGCCTTTCTTGTAGAGAGTGCCTCCTCTTGAGATTCGACCGGAACGCCGGGAATTCTTTACCGACCACGCAGGGAAAGGATCCCTCCTCTCGAGCTAGGAGGCGGAAACGGGGCTCCTCTGGATGTGAGCGGACTGTCGTGCTTCCTCTCGAGTAGAGACGGAATGTCGGGGAACATCTTGAGTTGCAGCAAGGCGTGTGAAGAACCCTTTGGAAGTTCCAGAGGTTAGGTGTGATTAGCCTGGAGACGCCTCAGCAGAAATGGGCCTCATCTCGCCTGGAGGGAGAACCTCCTGGATTTTCTCGAGTTGCGGCAGTGCTCTCGGCTTACGACGGGACCTCAGGACCCGCTCTGGCTTGCCTCAGGAAAGGCCCAGTCCCCATGCGAGTTGCTCGGGTGCCTCTGGGGATTCCTCTCCCGTCGATGCCGGGGCCTAAGACCTTGTGCTGGAGTCGGCGCCGGAAACTGAGGATTCCTCTCCAGTGCAGACATGGAACTTGGGTACTTCTGGAGTCTCCCCAGGTGAGTCAGTCCTCATCTCGAGTGGGGCATGCACGTGCGCTTTCCTCCCGAACTGTAGCTGCAGTGTCGTACTTCCCTTCGCGTGGATCAAGGGATCAGGGGCTTTCCCCTGAGGCTTTCACACAGGGCTGTCACACGTGCCACCGTGGTGTGAGTCGATCCTCGGCTTGAAAGTCGAGGCAGTGCAGGGAAAACAGGTTTCCCTGGAATGGACGGAGACATCTGGTTGACTCTGGGAATGGTGGCACGACCCTGGAGTTCCTCTCGCCTTTCCTGTGGAGAGCGCCTCCTCTTGAGATGCGACGGGAACGCCGGGAATACTTTCCTGACCATGCAGGGAAAGGATCCCTCCTCTCTAGCTAGGAGACGGAAACGGGGCTCCTCTGGATGTGGCCGGGACTCTCGTGCTTCCTCTCGAGTGGAGACGGGAATGTCGGGGAACTTCTGGAGTTGCAGCAAGGGTGTGAAGGACCCTTTGGAAGTTCCAGAGTTTAGGTGTGAATAGCCTCGAGACGCCTCAGCGGAGAGGGCCTCATCTCGCCTGGAGGGGAGAACCTCCTGGATTTTCTCGAGTTGCAGCAGGTGCCTCGACTTACGAAGGGGACTTCAGGGACCCACTCTGGTGGCCTCAGGAAAGGCAGTCCCATGCGAGTTGCTCATGGGCCTCTCGGATTCCTCTCCCGTCGATGCCGGGCCTATGATCTTGTGTGGAGTGGGTGCCGGAAAGTGAGGATTCCTCTCCAGTGCTGACATGGATCTTGGGGTACTTCTGGAGTCTCCCAGTGGAGTCAGTCCTCGTCACTAGTGGGGCATACACGTCCGCTTCCTCCCGAGCTGTAGCAGCAGTGTCGCGCTTCCATTCGCTTGGATCAAGGGATCTGTGGCTTTCCCTCGAGGCTTTCCCTCGAGGCTTTCCCACGAGGCTTTCCCACAGAGCTCTCCCACGTGCCACCGTGGTGTGAGTGGATCCTCGGCTTGAAAGTCTAGGCAGTGCAGGAAGCAGTTTTCCCTGGAATGGACTGAGACCTCTGGGGACTCTGGTAATGGTGGCACCACCCTGGAGTTCCTCTCTCCTTTCTTGTAGAGAGTGCCTCCTCTTGAGATACGACGGGAATGCGGGAATTCTTTCCCGACCACGCAGGGAAAGGATCCCTCCTCTCGAGCTAGGAGGCGGAAACGGGGCTCCTCTGGATGTGAGCGGACTCTTGTGCTTCCTCTCGAGTGGAGATGGGTATGTCGGGGAACATCTTGAGTTGCAGCAAGGGTGTGAAGAACCCTTGGAAGTTCCAGAGGTTAGGTGTGATTAGCCTGGAGACGCCTCAGCGGAAATGGCCCTCATCTCGCCTGGATGGAGAACTCCTGGATTTTCTCGAGTTTCGGCAGGTGCTCTCGACTTACGATGGGGACCTCAGGGACCCGCTCTTTTGGCCTCAGGAAAGGCCAGTCCCCAAGCTAGTTGCTCGGGGGCCTCTCGGGATTCCTCTCCCGTCGATATCGGGGCCTCAGACCTTGGGTGGAGTCGGTGCAGACCTGAGGTTTCCTCTCCAGTGCTGACATGGATCTTGGGTACTTCTGGAGTCTCCCCAGTGGAGTCAGTCCTGGTCTCGAGTGGGCGATGCACGTGCGCTTTCCTTCCGAGCTGTAGTAGCAGTGTCAAGCTTCCCTTCGCGTGGATCAAGGGATCTGTGGCTTTCCCTCAAGGCTTTCCCACAAGGCTTTCCCACGAGGCTTCCCACAGGGCTTTCCCACGTGCTACTGTGGTTTGAGTTGATCCTCGGCTTGAAAGTCGAAGCAGTGCAGGGAAAACAGGTTTCCCTGGAATAAACTGAGAATTCTGGGGGACTCTGGGAATGGGGCCTGATCCTGGAGTTCCTCTCGCCTTCCTCTGGAGAGCGCCTCCTCTTGAGATGCGACGGGAACGCTAGGAATTCTTTCCCGACCACACAGGAAAGGATCCCTCCTCTCGAGCTAGCAGGCGGAAACGGGGCCACTCTGGAAGTGCGCGGGACTCTCGTGTTCCTCTTGAGTGGAGACGGGTATGTCGGGGAACTTCTTGAGTTGCAGCAAGGTGTGAAGGACCCTTTGGAAGTTCCAGAGGTTAGGTGTGAATAGCCTCAAGACGCTTCAGCGGAAATGGGCCTCATCTCGCCTGGAGGGAGAACCTCCTGGATTTTCTCGAGTTGCGGCGGGGCTCTCGTCTTACGATGGGGACGACAGGGACCCTCTCTGGTGGCCTCAGGAAAGGCCAGTCCCCATGCTAGTTGCATGGGGGCCTCTCGGGATTCCTCTCCCGTCGATGCTGGGCCTAAGACCTTGTGTGGAGTCAGTGCCGGAACCTGAGGATTCCTCTGCAGTGCAGACATGGATATTGGGGTACTTCTGGAGTCTCCCCAGGGAGTCAGTCCTCGTCTCGACTGGGGCATGCACGTGCGCTTTCCTCCTGAGCTGTAGCAGCAGTGTTGCGCTTCCCTTCGCATGGATCAAGGATCTGTGGCTTTCCCTCGAGGCTTTCCCACGAGGCTTTCCCAAGAGGCTTTCCCACAGGGCTGTCCAACGTGCCATCGCGGTGTGAGTCCATCCTCGGCTTGAAAGTCGACGCAGTGCAGGGAAAACAGGTTTCCCTGGAATGGACTGAAACATCTGGGGACTCTGGGAATGGGCCTGATACTGGAGTTCTCTCGCCTTTCCTGTGGAGAGCCTACTCTTGAGATGAGACGGAACGCTAGGAATTCTTTCCCGACACGCAGGGAAAGGATGCCTCCTCTCGAGCTAGCAGGCGGAAACGGGGCCACTCTGGATATGGGCGGGACTTCGGGTTCCTCTGAGTGGAGACGGGTATGTCGGGGAACTTCTTGAGTTGCAGCAAGGGAGTGACGGACCTTTGGAAGTTCCAGAGGTAAGGTGTGATTAGCCTCGAGATACCTCAGCGGAAATAGGTCTCAGCTCGCCTAGAGGGAGAACCTCCTGGATTTTCTCGAGTTGCGCTGGTGCTCTCGACTTATGACGGGGAACTCAGGGACCCGGTGTGGGCCTCAGAAAGGCCAGTCCCCATGCGAGTTTGCTCGGGGCTCTCGGATTCCTCTCCCGTCGATGCTGGGTCCTAAGACCTTGTGTGGACTCAGTGCCAGAACCTGAGAATTCCTCTCCAGTGCCGACATGGATCTTGGGGTACTTCTGGATTCTCCCAGGGCAGTCAGTCCTCGTCTCGAGTGGGGCATGCACGTGCGCTTTCCTCCGAGCTGTAGCATCAGTGTCGCGCTTCCTTCGCGTGGATCAAGGGATCTGTGTCTTTCCTCGAGGCTTTCCCATGAGGCTTTCCCACAGGGCTGTCCACGTGTCACCGTGAGTGAGTGGATCCTCGGATTGAAAGTCGAGGCAGTGCAGGGAAAACAGGTTTCCCTGGAATGGACTGAGACATCCAGGGACTTTGGGAATGGGCTTGAGACTGAGTTCTCTCGCTTTCCTGTGGAGAGCGCCTACACTTGAGATGAGTCGGGAACGCTAGGAATACTTTCCCGACCACGCAGGGAAAGGATACCTCCTCGAGCTAGCAGGCGGAATCGGGGCACTCTGGATATGGGGGACCCTTGGATCCTCTTGAGTGAGCGGGTATGTCTGGAACTTCTTGAGTTGCAGCAAGGTGTGAAGGACCTTTGAAGTTCCAGAGTTTAAGTGTGATTACCCCTTTTTGCCTCAGAGGAAATGGGCCTCATCTCGCCTGATTTGAGAACCTCCTGGATTTTCTCGAGTTGCGGCAGGTGCTCTCGACTTACGATGGGGACCTCAGGGACCCACTCTGGTGGCCTCAGGAAAGGCAAGTCCCCATGCGAATTGCTCTGGGGCCTCTCAGGATTCCTCTCCGTAGATTCCGGGTCTAAGACTTGTGTGGAGTCGGTGCCGGACCTGAGCATTCCTCTCCAGTGCTACATGGATCTTGGTACTTCTGGAGTTCCCAGGGGAGTCAGTCCTCATCTCGAGTGGGGCTATGCACTTGCGCTTTCCTCTAGAGCTGTAGCAGCAGTGTCACGCTTCCCTTCACGTGGATCAAGGGATCTGTGTCTTTCCCTCGAGGCTTTCCACGAGCTTTCCACAGGGATGTCTCACGTGCCACCGTTGTGTGAGTCGATCCTCGGCTTGAAAGTCGAGCAGTGCAGGGAAAACAGGTTTCCCTGGAATGGACTGAGACATCTGGGGACTTTGGGAATATGCACGACCCTGGAGTTCCTCTCGCCTTTCCTATGGAGAACGCTCCATTTGAGATGCGACGGGAACGCCGGGAATTCTTTCCGACCACGCAGGTATAGGATCCCTCCTCTCGAGCTAGGAGGAGGAAACGCGGCTCCTCTGGATGTGCGGGGAACTCTCGTGCTTCCTCTCGAGTAGAAACGGGTATGTCGGGGAACTTCTTGAGTTGCAGCAAGGGTGTGAAGGACCCTTTGAAGTTCCAGAGGTAAGGTGTGATTAGCCTCGAGATACCTCAGCGGAAATGGGCTCATGTCGCCTGGAGGGAGAACCTCCTGGATTTTCTCGAGTTGCGGCAGGTGCTCTCGACTTACGACGGGGACCTCAGGGACCCACTCTGGTGGCCTCAGGAAACGCCAGTCCCCATGCGAGTTGCTCGGGGGCCTCTCGGATTCCTCTCCCATCGATGCCGGGGCCTAAGACCTTATGTGGAGTCAGTGCCGGAACGTGAGGATTCCTCTCCAGTGCCGACATGGATCTTCGGGACTTCTGGAGTCTCCCCAGAGGCGTAAGTCCTCGTCTCGAGTGGGGCATGCCACGTGTGCTTTTCTCCCGAGCTGTAGCAGCAGTGTCACGCTTCCGTTTTCATGGATCAAGGGATCTGTGGCTTTCCCTCTAGACTTTCCCATGAGGCTTTCCCACGCAGGCTTCCCAAAGGGCTTTCCCACGTGACACGGTGTGTGAGTCGATCCTCGGCTTAAAATCGAGACAGTGAAGGGAAAACAGTTTTCCCTGGAATGGACTGAGACATCTGGGGGACTCAGGAATGGGGACACGACCCTGGAGTTCCTCTCGCCTTTCCTGTGGAGAGCGCCTCCTCTTGATATGCGACGGGAACGCCGGGAATTCTTTCCTGACCACGAAGGAACGTATCCCTCCTCTCGAGCTAGCAGGCGGAAACGGGGCCACTCTGGATATGGGCGGGACTCTCGGATTCCTCTTGAGTGGACACGGGTATGTCGGGGAACTTCTTGAGTTGCAGCAAGGGTGTGAAGGACCCTTTGGAAGTTCCAGAGTTAAAGTGTGATTACCCCTAGTTGCCTCAACGGAAATGGGCCTCAATTCGCCTGGAGGGAGAACCTCCTGGATTTTCTCGAGATGCGGCAGGTGCTCTCGACTTACCGGGACCTCAGGGATCCGCTCTGGTGGCCTCAGGAAAGGCCAGTCCCCATGCGAGTTGCTCGGGGGCCTCTCGGATTCCTCTCCCGGCGATGCTGGGGCCTAAGACCTTGTGTGGAGTCAGTGCCGGAACCTGAGGATTCCTTTCCAGTGCACACATGGATCTTAGGGTACTTCTGGAGTCTCCCCAGGGCTCAGTCCTCGTCTCGAGAGGCGGCACGTGCGCTTTCCTCCCGAGCTGCAGCAGCAGTGCCGTTCTTCCCTTCGCGTGGATCAAGGGATCTGTGTCTGTCCCTTGAGGTTTCCCACGAGGCTTTCCCACAGGGCTGTCCCAGGTGCCACCGAGATGTGAGTCGATCTTCGGCTTGAAAGTCGCGGCAGTGCAGGGAAAACAGATTTCCCTGGAATTGACTGAGACATCCAGGGGACTCTGGGAATGGTGGCACGACCCTGGAGTTCCTCTCGCCTTTCCTGTGGAGAGCACCTCCTCTTGAGATGCAACGGGAACGCCGGGAATTCTTTCCCGACCACGCTGGGAAAGGATCCCTCCCTCGAACTAGGAGGTGGAAACGGGGCTCCTCTGGATGTGGGCGGGACTCTCGTGCTTCCTCTCGAGTGGAGACGTTTACGTCGGGGAACTTCTTGAGTTGCAGCAAGGGTGTGAAGGACCCTTT
This sequence comes from Capra hircus, assembly GCF_001704415.2. NCBI lineage: Eukaryota > Metazoa > Chordata > Mammalia > Artiodactyla > Bovidae > Capra > Capra hircus. The sequence continues at coordinate 7,802 of NW_017194301.1, forward strand.
GGAAGTTCCAGATGTTAGATGTGATTAGCCTCAGGACGCCACAGCGGAAATGGGCCTCATCTCGAATGGAGGGAGAACTTCCTGGATTTTCTCGAGGTGCGGCAGGTGCTCTCGACTTACGACGGGGACCTCAGGGACCCGATCTGGTGGCCTCAGGAAGGGCCAGTCCCCATGCGAGTTGCTCGGGGCCTCTCGGATTCCTCCCCGTCGATGCCGGGGCCTAAGACCTTGTGTGGAGTCGGTGCGGGAACCTGAGGATTCCTCTCCAGTGCTGACATGGATCTTGGGTACTTCTGGAGTCTCCCCAGGTGAGTCAGTCCTCATCTCGAGTGGGGCATGCACGTGCGCTTTCCTCCCGAACTGTAGCTGCAGTGTCGTACTTCCCTTCGCGTGATCAAGGGATCAGGGCTTTCCCTGAGGCTTTCACACAGGGCTGTCACACGTGCCACCGTGGTGTGAGTCGATCCTCGGCTTGAAAGTCGAGGCAGTGCAGGGAAAACAGGTTTCCCTGGAATGGACGGAGACATCTGGTTGACTCTGGGAATGGTGGCACGACCCTGGAGTTCCTCTCGCCTTTCCTGTGGAGAGCGCCTCCTCTTGAGATGCGACGGGAACGCCGGGAATACTTTCCTGACCATGCAGGGAAAGGATCCCTCCTCTCTAGCTAGGAGACGGAAACGGGGCTCCTCTGGATGTGGCCGGGACTCTCGTGCTTCCTCTCGAGTGGAGACGGGAATGTCGGGGAACTTCTGGAGTTGCAGCAAGGGTGTGAAGGACCCTTTGGAAGTTCCAGAGTTTAGGTGTGAATAGCCTCGAGACGCCTCAGCGGAGATGGGCCTCATCTCGCCTGGAGGGGAGAACCTCCTGGATTTTCTCGAGTTGCAGCAGGTGCTCTCGACTTACGAAGGGGACTTCAGGGACCCACTCTGGTGGCCTCAGGAAAGGCCAGTCCCCATGCGAGTTGCTCATGGGCCTCTCGGGATTCCTCTCCCGTCGATGCCGGGGCCTATGATCTTTGTGTGGAGTGGTGCCGGAAAGTGAGGATTCCTCTCCAGTGCTGACATGGATCTTGGGGTACTTCTGGAGTCTCCCCAGTGGAGTCAGTCCTCGTCACTAGTGGGGGCATACACGTCCGCTTTCCTCCCGAGCTGTAGCAGCAGTGTCGCGCTTCCATTCGCTTGGATCAAGGATCTGTGGCTTTCCCTCGAGGCTTCCCCGAGGCTTTCCCACGAGGCTTTCCCACAGAGCTCTCCCACGTGCCACCGTGGTGTGAGTGGATCCTCGGCTTGAAAGTCTAAGGCAGGCGGAAGCAGTTTTCCCTGGAATGGACTGAGACCTCTGGGGACTCTGGGTAATGGTGGCACCACCCTGGAGTTCCTCTCTCCTTTCTTGTAGAGAGTGCCTCCTCTTGAGATACGACGGGGGGAATGCCGGGAATTTCTTCCCGACCACGCAGGGAAAGGATCCCTCCTCTCGAGCTAGGAGGCGGAAACGGGGCTCCTCTGGATGTGAGCGGGACTCTTGTGCTTCCTCTCGAGTGGAGACGGGTATGTCTGGAACTTCTTGAGTTGCAGCAAGGGTGTGAAGGACCCTTTGGAAGTT
>NW_017194302.1:0-9403 GCF_001704415.2 Capra hircus
GAAGATCCCACAAGCCACAGAAGAGAAACATAGCTGGATTTTTCCACAGCTAAACAAGGCTCACCTGTGACCTGAATCTTCATGTCCAGCACTTACTAAACAGCTTTGAAAACATGTCCAGACAAAAAAGGATCGCAATGATTATATACAACAGCTCGACGACTTGTAAATCACTACAAACTTTCAAATATCAGGATGTCTTCAGTAGATGACAGTGTAAACAAATGGGGATACATGCAAAGTGAAGGGGAGCAAATGCTACCACAAATATACCACCTCAGCATGAGGATTAGTTGGACCCAATTAACTTTTTTTTTTAGAGGACACATGATCATCTCTGAAACCAAGTTCAAGACAGCTCTTCTGTGAGTCACATTTACCAGAGAAATCTCATTTCAAAGGAATCCTCTCTATATGCCAGATAGAAGGATGAGACACAGTCTTTTGAAACTCTTTTTTCCTTTCTATCGATAGGGAAAGCTAAGCCGTAAATCTGCACAGCCCATACCCTTCCTTTCCTTTGGTTGTATTTTTTTAAATATTTGTTTCTGTTTTCATTTGCTGCGCCAGGTCAACCTTCATTGAGGCAAGCCAGATATTTAGCTACAGCATGCAAATTCTCTGTTGTGGCATGGGAGATCTAGTTCTTGGATCAGGAAATGAACCTGGGCCTCCTTCTTTGGGAGTGTCCAGTCTCAGCCACTGGACCACCAGGAAGTGCCTGTTTTTGTTTTCAGATGAAGATGGAATCTAAGGTGATATCTTGGGCCATTTCAGTCACTGACTCAGTTTCCTGAGTTTGTCCAAAGCACGCACAAGGTGCACATTATTAAACTGGTTTGCAAAACAAGAAAAGGTTGTCTGCTACAACACTGTATGCTTACAAATATCTAAATGGTAAATGGCATAGTATTGATTTTTCATTACTATGGGGGGAGAAAGAATGCAGGATTCATACATGTTACAACACGAATAAATATTCAAACCATCTTCAGTGAAAAAAAAATCCACATAGAAAAGGCCACCCAGAACCCTTATTCACCATGTCTGCTTTCAATCCATCAAGTTTGTCCAAATAACTGAAAATCTCAGTAACACTCTAAATAAAGAAAAAAGGATGAAGATGGAACAAAAGATATATTCATACACTTGAACATTGCAAAGTGGAAGTGGGGCGGTGGATTACATTATAACGTAGATACCATATGATTTCCTGATTTTGGAGATTATGTGCTGGTTCTGCAGAAGGTACCCATTTTGCATAAAACACATAGAGTCTTTTAGATGATGGCAAATGCTAGCACTTGTTCCCATTGCTAGGCATTTTCTGTACATTTTAAATGACTGGAAAGTATACTAGGTTTCAAAAACAACCATGTCAATACCACAAAAGAAATTTAGAGTAGACAGGCAGGAAGCTTTCTGATAGCAGGCCAAGACTTACCCAGACGAAGTTCAAGGGAAGCTGCGATGCTCACTGCCCTTGAAGGAGTCCACGTGGAATGAAGAAGTACTGTGGGAAGTCTCTTAGTAACCACCATGTCTTGGTCCTCTGGATGACCTACTGCAGGAGAAACAGATGTTACAGATAAAACGTTCCACATCACTTCAACAAAATGTTGTTAGACTACTTTCAGTAAAGCTGAATCATTTGGGATCAATTTACAATCATATAATAGACTACCATTTACAGTCCAAAAATCACTTGCATTTCTAGACACTCATATAACAATCAGAAAAAAAATTAAGAAACTCCCACTTAAATAAAAACATCTAGCAACAAACTTAATCAAGAACATAAAAGACCAGTAGTCAGAAAACTAGAAAGCACTGATAAAGAAACAAAGAAAACACAAATACACAGAAAACTATTCCACGCTCATGCACTGGAACAATGAGGAATTAAAGGTCCATTCCAACCAAGTCATCAACAATACACGGACTGCAATCACAAAATAACATTCAATGGCATTTTTCACAGAATAGAATATTCCTCATATTAGACTGCTACTGTTGACCAGGACCTTAAACGGCCAAAAGACTCTGAGAAGAGGAAACACAGCTGGAGGCATCTTCCTATCCCTCTTCAAACTACATCACGGACTGTAGTGACCACCACAGTGAGGAACTGGCAGGAACACAGACACATGGACTCCAGGAGAGAATAGAGAGCCCAGAAACGAACCCACATGACATGGTCAGTTCCTGAAAATCAAACCAGGAACGAGCGAAGAGGAAGGACAGTCTTCTCAAGAAACAGTGACAGGAAAACGGCCACTCCACGAAGAACATCAGTGTTCATCCTCTACATCATCTAACGCAAATCGAACTGAAAACCCACCGCTTTGCACACGGAGCTCTTTCCCCTGAGTCCTCCGAGCATGGACTCCAGTCAGCCCTCAGCTGGACACAGGAACGTCTACTCCGTCCTCATTTTTCGCTCTTGCCAGCGCCTCCCTGTCTGGTGGGCACATGAGGCAACCCTGCTCCTCTCAGCCTGGATGCAGCCCTGTTATCCAGAAGCCTGAGCCCTGATGGTCCTGAGGAGACAAAGCTCCCGCCAGCTGCTCACGGGGCAGAGCCTAAAGGGCAAAGCGTCCTGCGCCGCGGGTCAGAGGGGGCTTTGGCGCCCCTGCGGGCCACAGGAGAAGAGCGGGCAGCCCGGCGCTCACAGACTCAGAGGCTCACCCGAAGCAGCTCTGCTGCGAGCACTCAGACTGAAGCCCAACTGAAATGGAGCAGAATAGCTCCATGACCCTCGCAAAACATGGCTAAGGAACAATCAGAGCCTGTATGGAATGCAGCCATAAAAGGAACACATGTGAGTTTGTTCTAATAAAGGGAGGGAAGTCAGTCAAAGAGAGAAAACATGGAATCTAGAAGGATGGTACTGACGAGTCTGTTCACAGAGCAGCAATGGAGGTGCAGACATAGGGAACAGACTCCAGACGAGGGTGGGGAACAGAGGGAGAGGGTGAGATGAATGGAGAGAGCAGCATGGATGCAGGTACACCAACCTTTGTAAATAGACAACCAATGGATTTGCTGTATGATTCAGGGACTCAAACTGGGCTCGTAGTAACCTAGAGAGTGGGAATGCGTGCGAGGTGGGAGGGAGATTCCAGAGCAAGAGACATAGGTACACCTATGGTCAATTCATGTGGATGTATGACCAAATCAAACCAATATTGTAAGCAATGATCAATCAACTAAAAAGAATAACTGTTTAAAAAATATGAACATACACACAAACTTTGCAACAAGGTAACTCCATTTAAAACTATTGAAATTTTAGAAAACTACAACGTTCTAATGACCTTCGTCTGGTGATCAGGTCTAACATACACAAAACAGCCAACTTACCCAATTATGAATACAAATGAGTTAACACATTGCTTTTATCATTTCATACATTTACCCTTGGAGGACCTTACTCGAGAGAACCAAAAAGAAACTGCTAAATGAACCACGGACCACCCACCTGGCCAGGCAACAGAGAAAAGAAAACACTTGCAGGAGTCATCTCACAACAGGAGGTCCTGGAAGGAACAAGGAACGAACAAGCTACACCAACCAGAATTCTGGAGAGGTCAGGAGATGGGAGGCTCCAGTTCAGAGGTCCTACACCTCCCAGGATGCACTTCGCTGGAATCCATCTCGGCTGAGTGATGCGTGTGCCCCAAGAGGATCCAATTCAGAATGCCTGGCAAGAGACAAACCAGAAATGAACCCGATGACATAAAACTGAGAGTGCGAGCCACGTGACAGAGTGGTTCTCTCCGTTTCCCTCACCCTCCTGCCCTCCACCCCGCAGCCCTTCCATGAAGCCTCTCGCTTGGACAGCACTCCTCTCCTCAGACAACTCATTGCCCAGTGTCAGACAAGAACTCACTCTCAAGCCTGGAAGGGAACCCTTCCTTCATCAAAAGCAATATCAGGAGAAAGAGCTTCAAACGCTATCTGCAGAGAGGAAATAGACAAGGCAATGGCAGCCGCTCCAGTACCATTGCCTGGAGATCCCACGGACGAGGAGCCTGGTAGGCTGCAACCCGGGGTCACTAGAGTCGGACACGACTTCACTGAGTGACTTCACTTTCACTTTTCACTTCATGTACTGAGGAGGACATGGCAACCCACTCCAGTGTTCTTGCCTGGAGAATCCAGGGACAGAGGAGCCTGGTAGGCTGCTGTCTATGGGGTCGCGCAGAGTCAGGCAGACTGAAGCGACGTGGCAGCAGCAGCAGAGAAGGAAATGGACCACTGCAGTACTCTGGTCTCAGAAATCCTAGGACAGAGGAGCTTGGTGGGTACAGTCAAAAGCAGGGCATTTCTGACGGGAGGAAACAGTCCAGGGAAGCTGAGCTGCTCACCAAAGGCCCAGAGCTTTGGATAGCACACCAGAGCTGTGGCTGAGGATTCCCAGCTGCCATGCCTCTTGATCCTGGCTCTTTCACTAGATACGTGTGTGGAAACTAGAATCTCAATATGCCTGGTGGTTCATAGTCAAGAATCACTGCCAGTGCTGGAGATGCATGTGCGATCCTAGGATGGGAAGATGCCACATCCTATGGAGCCCGTGTGCCACAACTGCCGAGCCTGTGCTCTAGATCTGGAAGCCACGATGCCGAGTTCACATGCCGCAGCCACTGAAGCCCGTGAGCCTGTGCCCTCAACAAGAGGACAACTGCAGTGAGAAGCCTGCAAACCATCGTTATGGCCCATGCTCACCAAAACTAGAGAAAGCCCACACACAAGATGCAACACAGCCAACAATCAATACAACTCTTTTCCTAAAAAATGCACATCTGACAAAGAAACTGTACTCGAATTGTCCAAGAACACTAAGCAACAGCCCATTCATAATTGGTAACGACTGAAATAGACACCTGGCACTGAGGTTACTGATAAGTAAACTATCATACAAAACATACTCAAGATACTGGTGCGATGCACGCAGAGCCCTTTGAAAGACAATCTGACAGTTTTTTTTTTTTCAGTAACCACGTGGACAAGCACTGATTCTGTGTATGACAAGCGGTGGAAGCCAGTATCTTACCATTGGAAGGCAAAGTTCCAGATAACAAAAGGAACGTACAATGTCCATTGTGTGGTGGATCAGTTGGAGACATCATCACAAATTACCTTACTGAATATGTTCAAAGGTGAGCTGGAATACATGGAGATATATCTCCATGTATTGTCAGCTGAGCATATTGAGCTCCTACATGTATGTTTTAAATATCATTCTCTAATAAAGGGAACAGGAAACATCTCCGATGGCCTGGTGGTAAAGAAGCTGCCTACGATGCAGGGAAACGGGTTCAATTCCTGTGTAGAAGATTCCACACGCCCAGGGCATGAAGCCTTGAACAACTCTTGACGTTTGCATGCTCCAGAGCCAAGTTCTGCACACAGAGAAAGCACTGCAATGAGAAGCCATGGCACAGCAACTAGAAGGTAGCCTCTGCTCACTACAACTAGACAAGGAGCAATAAAGACCCAGCACAGTCAAAATAATGTCATGTTAAAAAAGGACAGTTCTTTGAAGAAATGACTGAGACTAGGGGTGCGACTGTAATATATGAGCAGGGTCATCTTCAATTATGAGAATTAAAGACTAAAGACAACTATCAAGCTGTCCAAACGGATACAATGAATGAGACACAGTGTTATCTGTATACACCAGCAAATAACAATCTGAAAGGGAATTGAAACAAACAATTCCCTTCAATCACGTCAACATTAATAAAAGACTTTGCTATGGATGGAATGAGGATGACAGACTGCACACTGGAAATGATACATGATTGCTGAAAATACCCTCAAGCCATGACAGAGATCATAGCGATGACAGACTTCAGTTGGCAATACCGTGGAATGCATCTGCCATCTGAAATGAAGATTCAATATGAATTACAAAGGCTGAAAGGTGGCTGCTAAACACAAAAGATGCCAGCATTCTTGGCCTCCAGAGGAGAATTCAATCCAGGGCAAGTGACGAAGCTTGATGGCTCAGAGGTTTTCTGTGAAAAAGTTTGATTCAAGTAGAAAAGAGATCGAGAGAGCTGCTGACGTAGACATTCAAAGGGGAAAAGAGTACCCCTGCTAGTCTTTAGCAGATGTTATACAGCACTAGCAGTCTGCTAAGGAAAGAAAGACAATGTCTCAGAGAATGGACAGGCCTCACCCACAGCATGCATTGAGATCACATTGGCAGCAGATGAGTCATCCCAGGCCAGAAAATGATGGACATGAATCTTGAAGAAAGGCAGATTTCCAAGCAAATATATAGTTTCATTCACAGAGGTTAAGAGAACCAGGTATGAGTAAGACAAACCGGTTTGTCGAGTCGTTTCTGAGCCCTTAGGGGAACTGACCTGAAGACATTAACATACCTTAAGACAAACATTTCCATAAGAACAATGCATTGCTTAGTTCAAGGTTTGAGAAAAGTTAAATTCAGGTGGAGCCAGGAGTTGTCATGGCAACACAGAATTTTCAGAGAAACCTTCTTTTACATTTGTATCAAGATGGAGAAAAAAAAACCGCAGCCCTCTTTGGTCTCCTCCTGCCTCTTAAGAGAGAGAAAAAAACGTCTGACACTTGCAGTTTATTTTCTCTGTCTGGAGACCCCTGGCCTTCCTGCCTGTTATCCTCTCCAGGCCTGTAGGAAGCAATACACTCGGCTGCTTGGGAAAAGCGCGCGGGTCTGAGCTGTATGCAAAGGGGTGAAGCGGTAAAACCTCGGCCCCAAAGGCGAGGCTTTTCTGCGATCGCCATTTCAGTCGGCTCCGAGACTGCAAACAAAGGGCAGAAGACATGGTTCCCTGCTCCGCCGAGTCCGAGTTCCCTTACCTGTGGTCCACAGCCCTGCGCTCTGCTCGCTGGATGCCAATCGACGGGGACCCAGGAGCCCACGAAACGAGCAGTCCCAGCTGCAATGGCGAGCCCTGAGAGCACAACTGGGACCCCTGGCCCCGAGGCGCCGCCATGTTCACCCCGCCCCAGACCGCTCCCGTGAGCCGCGCCCCTGACCAGCCGCCCAGGCTCGCCCGCCCCCGACGCGCGCACGGTGCGCCCCGCCCCCACCCCCTGCCAGGCCAGGCCCGCGGGACCGCGACTGCCTCCAGGGGAAACACAAGGACAAGCAGATCCACCCCACCGAGACAACCCAAGCTTTTTCTCAGCTCATCTGTCTATGATTTAGGGATAAGAAGCAAAGATGACCTAGGACAGCCATGATATTCTATAGAGCCAGACCCTGGCGCGCAGAGGCTTGAAGAGGGCCCGGGAGCGCTGCCTGAAACAGCAAGCCTCTGTAGCATAGCGGTTAGGCAGGCTGGTAAGTCAGGCAGACTAGGGTCTGTAGGTCAGGAGTTCAAGTCCCGGGTTTAACTCTTTCCCTTTTAGGGGGCGGGGGACCACAAGAGGCGGGGCTTAGACCAGAAAAGTTTCTTTTGATTTTAGAGGTTTATTGTGAAGCTTAGGGTTAGGGTTCGGGCAACCCCCCAACTCGCTCGGGTTCGGGTTCGGGGTTAGGGTTAGAATTCGGGGAACCCCCTCTTCTTAGAGTTCGGGTTTGGGTTAGGGTTCAGGTCAGGGTCAGGGTTCAGGTTACGGTTAGGGCTTAAAGTGAGCGCTAATGGGGCCCATAGTTCTTTATTAGCCTGCCCTGGCGGGCCGAGGCTTGAAGAGTGCCTGGGAGCAGCATGAAACCCGGGGGGCTTTGTTAGCATAGCGGTTAGGCTGACGGCCGAGTAAACATGCAATCTGGCTTTGTGGGTCAGAAGTTCCAGTCCGGGCTTGCCTTTTTTGCTTTGAGCGGATGGGGGACCGCAAGGGGCGGGGCTTAGGCCAGAAAAGTTTCTTTTTCTTTTAGAGTTTTATTGTTAGGGTTAGGGTTAGGGTTAGGGTGCCGGCATCCCCTCAACTTGTTAGGGTTCAGGTTCAGAGTTCGGGTTACGGGAATCCCCTCCCTTCTTAGGGTTTGGATTCGGGTTCGGGTTAGGGTTCAGGGTTCGGGTTTGGGGTTTGGAGTTCAGGGTTTGGGGTTCCGGGTTCGCGGTTCTCGTTTGGGGTTTGGGGTTCCGATTAGGGGTTCAAGGTTCAGCTTAGGGGTTTGGGGTTTGGGGATCAGGTTATGGGTTCTCGGTTCAGATTAGGGGTTTGCAGTTGGGGTTTGGGGTTTGAGGATCGGGTTAAGGGTTTGGGGTTTGGGGCTCGCGGTTTGAGTTTGGGGCTTGGGTTTGGGGTTTGGGGATCAGGTTAGGGGTTCTCGGATTGGTTTAGAGGTTCGCAGTTGGGGTTTGGGGTTTGAGGTTAGGGTTAGGGGTTTGGGTTTGAGGTTCACGGTTGGGGTTGGGATTTGGGTTCGGGTTAGGGGTTTGGGGTTCGGGTTTGGGTTTGGGGTTTGGGTTAGGGTTCGCGTTAGGATTTGGGGTTTGGGGTTCGGGGTAGGGATTCTCGGTTCGGGTTAGGGGTTGGCAGTTTAGGTTAAGGCTTAGGGGTTTGGGGTTTGGAGTTTGGGATTTGGGTGAGGGGTTCGCGGTTTGGGGTTCCAGTTATGGGTTTGGGGTTTGGGTTGAGGGTTGGGGGTTGGGATTAGGGGTTCGGTTTCTGGTTGACGGTTTGGGTTAGGGATTAGGGGTTTAGGATTTGGGTTTGGGGTTTGGGGATTCGGGTTTGAGGTTCCGATTAGGGGTTGAGTATGTGAGGTTTGTGGTTCGGGGGTCGAGATTTGAGGTTTGGGGTTTGGGGTTCAGGGGATTGGGTTCATGGTTTGGGGTTGGGGGTGTGAGGTGCAGTTTCGAGTTTTGCTGTTCGGGTTAGGAATTAGGGGTTGGCAGTTCGGGGTTCGGCTTAGAGGTTTTGGGGTGTGCGGTTTTGGATTTGAGGTTTGGGGTTCCGGTTAGGGGTTTGGGGTTTGGGGTTCGGGTTAGCAGTTTGGAGTTTGGGTTTGGGGGTTGGGGTTTCGGGGTTTAGGGTTCGGTTTTGGTGTTTGCGGTTTGGGATTGGGGTTTGGGATTTGGGGTTCAGGTTAGGGGTTTGCGATTCGGGTTAGGGGTTTGGGTTCGGGTTCGGGGTGTGGGGTGGGGGTACAGGTTAGGGGTTTGGGTTCAGGGTTTGGGGTTCGGTTTAGGGGTGTGCGGTTTGGGTTTGGGTTTGGGTTCGGGCTAGTGGTTTGGGGTTCGGGGTTGGGTTCTGGATTGGGGTTCGGAGTTATGGATTCGGGGTTTGGGCTACGTGTTTCAGGATTTGCGGTTCGGGGCTTGAGGGTCGGGGTTTGGGTTTGGGGTTTAGGGCTCGGGTTAGGGGTTTGGGTTAGGGTTAGGGGTTCACGGTACGGGTTAGGTGTTTGGGGTTCGGAGTTTGGGGATTGGGTTAGGGGTTTTGAGTTCGGGTA
>NW_017194303.1:0-9403 GCF_001704415.2 Capra hircus
AGAGGTTAGGTGTGATTAGCCTCGAGATGCCTCAGGGGAAATGGGCCTCATCTCGCCTGGAGGGGAAGAACCTCCTGGATTTTCTCGAGGCGGCAGTGCTGTCGACTTACGACGGGGACCTCAGGGACCCGCTCTGGTGGCCTCAGGAAAGGCCAGTCCCCATGCGAGTTGATCGGGGGGCCTTCGGTTTCCTCTCCCATCAATGCGGGGCCTAAGACCTGGTTGTGGAGTCGGTGTCGGAACCTGAGGATTCCTCTCCAGTGCTGACATGGATCTTGGGGCTTCTGGTGTCTCCCCAGGGGAGTCAGTCCTCGTCTCTAGTGGGGTAGGCACGTGCGCTTTCCTCCCGAGCTGTAGCAGCAGAGTCACGCTTCCCTTCTCGTGGATCAAGCGATCTATGGCTTTCCCTCGAGGCTTTCCATGAGGCTTTCCCATGAGGCTTTCCCACGAGGCTTTTCCGCATGGCTGTCCCACGTGCCACCGTGGTGTGAGTCGATCCTCGGCTTGAAAGTCGAGGCAGTCCAGGGAAACAGGTTTCCCTGGAATGGACTGAGACATCTGGGGGACTCTGGGGTGGCGTGACCTGGAGTTCCTCTCGCCTTTCCTGTGGAGAGTGCCTCCTCTTGAGATGCGACGGGAACGCCGGGAATTCTTTCCCGACCACGCAGGGAAAGGATCCCTCCTCTCGAGCTAGGAAGAGGAAAAGGGGCTCCTAAGGATGAGGGCGGCACTCTCGTGCTTCCTCTCGAGTGGAGACGGGTATGTCGGGGAACTTCTTGAGTTGCAGCAAAGGTGTGAAGGACCCTTTGAAAGTTCCAGAGTTTAGGTGTGATAAGCCTCGAGACTCCTCAGCGGAAATGGGCCTCATCTCGCCTGGAGGGGAGAACCTCCTGGATTTTCTCGAGTTGTATTGCTCACGGGGACCTCAGGGACACGCTCTAGTGCCCTCAGGAAAGGCCCGTCCCCATGCGAGTTGCTCGTGGGCCTCTAGCGATTCCTCCCCGTCTATGCCGGGGCCTGAGACATTGTGTGGAGTCGGTGCCGGAACCTGAGGATTCCTCTCCAGTTCTGACATGGATCTTGGGGTACTTCTGGAGTCTCCCAGGGGAGTCAGTCCTCGTCGCGAGTGTGGCGTGCACGTGCGCTTTCCTCCCGAGCTTTAGCAGCAGTGTCACGCTTCCCTTTGCGTGGATCCAGGGATATGTGGCTTTCTCAGTAGGCTTTCCCACGAGGCTTTCCCACTAGGCTTTTCACAGGGCTCTCCCACGTGCCACCGAGTTCTGAGTCGATCCTCGGCTTGAAAGTCGAGGCATTGCGGGGAAAACAGGTTTCCCTGGAATCGACTGAGACATCTGGGGGCTCTGGAATGGTGGCACGACCCTGAGTTCCTCTCGCCTTTCCTGTGGAGAGCGCCTCTTCTTGAGATGGGACGGGAACGCCGGAAATTCTTTCCCGACCACGAAGGGAAAGGATCCCTCCTCTCGAGCTATGAGGCTGAAACGGGGCTCTTCTGGTTGTGGGCGGGACTCTCGTGCTTCCTTTCGAGTGGAAACGGGTATGTCGGGGAACTTCTTGAGTTGCAGCAATGGTGTGAAGGGCCCTTTGGAAGTTCCAGAGGTTAGGTGTGATTAGCCTCGAGATGCCTCAGCGCAAATGGGTCTCATCTCGCCTGGAGGGGAGAACCTCCTGGATTTTCTCGAGTTGCGCCAGGTGCTCTCGACTTACGACGGGGACCTCAGGGACCCGCTTTGGTGGCCTCAGGAAAGGCCAGTCCCCATGCGAGTTGCTCGGAGCCTCTCGTGATGTCTCTCCCTCTCCAAAGCTGTCTTGGATCTTGACTGGCCTTTCCTGAGGCCACCAGAGCGGGTCCCTGCGGTCCCCATTGTAAGTCGAGAGCACCTGCCGCAACTGGAGAAAATCAAGGATGTTCTCCCTCCAGGCAAAATGAAGCCTATTTCCGCTGACACATCTCAAGGCTAAGCACACTTAAACTCTGGAACTTCCAAAGGGTCCTTCACACCCTTGCTGCAAATCAAGAAGTTCCCCGACATACCCGTCTGCACTTAAGAGGAAGCACGATAGTTCCGCCACATCCAGAGGAGCCCGTTTCCGCCTCATAGCTCGAGAGGAGGGATCCTTTCCCTTCGAGGTCGGGAAAGAATTCCCGGCGTTCTCGTCGCATCTCAAGAGGAGGCGCTCTCCACAGGAAAGGCGAGAGGAACTCCAGGGACATGCCCACCATTCTCCGAGTCCCCCAGATGTCTCAGTCCATTCCAGGGAAACCTGTTTCCCCCGCGCTGACTCGACTTTCAAGCCGAGGATCGACTCACACCACTGTGGCACGTGGGACAGCCCTGTGGCAAAGCCTCGTGGGAAAGCCTCGTGGGAAAGCCTCGAGGGAAAGCCACAGATACCTTGATCCACGAGATGGGAAGCGCGACACTGCTGCTACCGCTCGGGAGGAAAGCGCACGTGCATGACCCCAGTCGAGCCGAGGACTGACGCAAGCTTGGGAGACTCCAGAAGTACGCCAAGATCCATGTCAGCACTGGAGAGGAATCCTCAGGTTCCGGTCCCGACTCCACACAAGGTCTTAGGCCCGGGTATCGACGGGAGAGAAAAATCCTGAGAGGCCCCTAGCACCTCGCATGGGGACTGGCCTTTCCTGAGGTCACAGAGCGGGTCCCTGATGTCTCCGTCGTAACTCGAGAGCACCTGACGCAACTCGAGAAAATCCAGGAGGTTCTCCCCTGCAGGCGAGATGAGGCCCGTTTCCACTGAGGTGTCTCGAGGCTAATCACACGTGAACTCTGGAACTTCAAAAGGGTCTTTCACAGTCATGCTGCAACTCAAGAAGTTCCCCGACATACCCGTCTCCACTCAAGAGGAAACACGAGGGTCCGGCCACATCCAGAGGAGCTCCGTTTCCGGCTCGTAGCTCGAGATGAGGGATCCTTTCCCTACATGGTCGGGAAAGAATTTCCGGAATTCCCATCGCATCTCAAGAGGAGGCGCTCTCCAAAGGAAAGGGGAGAGGAACTGCAGGGTCGTGCCACCATTCCAAGACTCCCCCAGATGTCTCAGTCCATTCCACAGGAACCTGTTTTCCCTGCACTGCCTCGGCTTTCACGCCGAGGATCGACTCACACCACCGAGACACGTGGGACAGCCCTGTGGGAGAGCCTCGTGGGAAAGACTCAGGGGAAAGTCACAGATCCCTTGGTCCCGCAAGCAGAAGCATGACACTGCTGCTACAGCATGGGAGGAAAGGGCACACTCATGCCCCCACTCGAGACGAGGCCTGAATCCCCTGGGGAGACTCCAGAGGTACCCCAAGATCCATGTCAGCACTGGAAAGGAATCCTCAGGTTCCGGCACCGACTGCACACAAGGTCTTAGGCCCCGACATCGAAGGGAGAGGAATCCCGAGAGGCCCCCGAGCAACTCGCATGGGGACTGGCCTTTCCTCAGGCCACCTAAGCGGGTCCTTGAGGTCCAGGTCGTAAGTCGAGAGCACCTGCCGCAACTCGAGAAAATCCAGGAGGTTCTCCCCTCCAGGTGAGATGAGGCCCATTTCCGCTGAGGCGTCTCGAGGCTAATCACACCTAAACTCTCGAACTTCCAAAGAGTCCTTCACACCCTTGCTTCAACTCAAGAAGTTCCCCAACATACCCGTCGCCACTTGAGAGGAAGCACAAGAATCCCGCCCATATCCAGTGGAGCCCCTTCTCTGCCTCATAGCTCGAGAGAGGGATCCTTTCAGTGCGTGGTCGGGAAAGAATTCCCTGCATTCCCATCGCATCTCAAGAGGAGGCGCTCTCCACAGGAAAGGCGAGAGGAACTCCAGGGTCGTGCCACCATTCCCAGAGTCCCCAAGATGTCTCAGTCCATTCCAGGGAAAACTGTTTTCCTGGCACTGCCTCACTTTCAAGCCGAGGATCGACTCACACCACGGTTGCACGAGGGAAAGCCCTGTGGGAAAGCCTCGTGGAAAGCGTCGTGGTAAACCCTCGAGGGAAAGCCACTGATCCCTTGTTCCACGAAGGGAAGCGTGACAATGCTGCTAGAGCTCGGAGGAAAGCGCACGTGCATACCCAAACTCGAGACCAGGACTGACTCCCCTGGGGAGACTCCAGAAGTACCCAAGATCCATGTCAGCACTGGAGAGGAATCCTCAGGTTCCAGCACCAACTCCACACAAGGTCTTAGGCCCCATCGTCGGGAGAGGAATCCCGAGAGGCCCCGAGCAACTCGCATGGGGACTGGCCTTTCCTAAGGCCAACAGAGCGGTCCCTATTGTGCCCTTTGTAAGTTGAGAGCACCTGCCGCAACTCGAGAAAATCCAGGAGGTTCTCACCTCCAGGCGTGATGAGGCCCATTTCCGCTGAGGCGTCTCGAGGCTAATCACACATAACCTCTGAAACTTCCAAAGGGTCCTTCACACCCCTGCTGCAACTTAAGAAGTTCCCAGATAAACCCATCTCCACTCGAGAGGAAGCACGAGAGTCCCGCCCACATCCAGAGGAGCCCCGTTTCCGCCTCCTAGCTCGAGAGCAGGGATCCGTTCCCTGCGTGGTCGGGAAAGAATTCCCGGCGTTCCCGTCGCATCTCAAAAAGAGGCGCTCTCCACAGGAAAGGCGAGAGGAACTCCAGGGTGGTGTCACCATTCCCAGAGTGCCCCAGATATCTCAGTCCATTCCAGGGAAACCTGTTTTCCCTGCACTGCCTCAACTTTCAAGCCGAGGATCGACTCACACCACGGTGGCACGTGGGACAGCCCTGTGGGAAAGCCTCGTGTGAAAGCCTCATGGGAAAGCCCCGAGGGAAAGCCACTGATCCCTTGATCCTCGGGAAGGGAAGCGTGACACTGCTGCTGCAATTCGGGAGGAAAGCACACGTGCATGCCCCTACTTGAGACGAGGACTGACTCCCCTGGGGAGACTCCGGAGGTACCCCAAGATCCATGTCAGCACTGGAGAGTAATCCTCACGTTCCGGCTCCGACTCCACACAAGGTCTTAAGCCCCGGCATGGACGGCAGAGAAATCCCGAGAGGCCCCCGAGCAACTCGCATGGGGACTGGCCTTTCCTGAGGCCACCAGAGCGGGTCCCTGAGGTCTCCGTCCTAAGACGAGAGGACCTGCCGCAACTAGAAAACAATCCAGGAGGTTGTCCCCTCCAGGCGAGATGAGGCCCATTTCCGCTGAGGCGTCTCGAGGCTAATCTCACCTAACCTCTGGAACTTCCAAAGGGTCCTTCACACCCTTGCTGCAACTCAAGAAGTTCCCCGACATTCCCGTCTCTACTCCAGAGTAAGCACGAGAGCCCCGCCCACATCCAGAGGAGCCCCGTTTCCGCCTCCTAGCTCGAGAGGAGGGATCCTTTCCCTGCGTGGTCGGGAAAGAATTCCCGGCATTTCCCGTCGCAATCTCAAGAGGAGGCGCTCTCCACTGGAAGGCGAGTGGAACTCCCGGGTCTTGCCACCATTCCCAGAGTCCCGCAGATGTCTAAGTCCATTCCAGGGAAATCTGTTTTCCCTCGATTGCCGCGACTTTCAAGCCGAGGATCGACTCACACCACGGTGGCACGTGGGACAGCCCTGTGAGAAAGCCTTCTGGAAAGCCTCGTGGGAGAGCCTCAAGGGAAAGGCACAGATCCCTTGATCCAGGCGAAGGGAAGCGTGACACTGCTGCTACAGCTCGGGAGGAAAGCGCACGTGCATGCCCCCACTCGAGACTAGGACTGACTCCCCTGGGGAGACTCCAGAAATACCCCAAGATCCATGTCAGCACTGGAGAGGAATCCTCAGGTTCCGGCACCGTCTCCACACAAGGTTTTTAGGCCCCGGCATCGACGGGAGAAGAATCCGAGAGGCCCCCGAGCAACTCGCTTGGGGACTGCCTTTCCTGAGGCCCCAGAGCGGGTCCCTGAGGTCCCGTAGTAAGTCAAGAGCACATGCCGCAACTCGAGAAAATCCAGGAGGTTCTCCCCTCCAGGCGAGATGAGGCCCTTTTCCTCTGAGGCGTCTCGAGGCTAACCATACCTAACATCTGGAACTTCCAAAGGGTCCTTCACACCCTTGCTGCAACTCAAGAAGTTCCCCGACATACCTGACTCCACTCGAGAGGAAGCACGAGAATCCCGCCCACATCCAGAGGAGCCCCGTTTCCGCCTCATACCTCGAGGTCAGGTATCCTTTCCCTGCATGTTCGGGAAAGAATTCCCGGTGTTCCCGTCGCATCTCATGAGGAGGCGCTCTCCACAGGAAAGGCGGAGGAACTCCAGGGTCATGCCACCATTCCAAGAGTCCCCCAGATATCTCAATCTGCCGGGGTCCAGCCCCGCTGGATCCAGGGAATTCGACGGATGGACGGCGTTGACGTGGAAAGTCTTGTGTATTTATTAATGTAAGATTAGATTAAGAAATTATAGGTAGTAAGAAGATTAACTGGAGGAAAAAGGCTGAATAGCTAGGTTTACGCGGAAGGCCAATAAAATTCCCGACAAGGAATTTTCTGGCGGACTCTGGGAATGGTGGCACGACCCTCGAGTTCCTCTGTGACTTTCACACTAGGTTTTCCCACAGGGCTTTCCCACGAGGCTTTCCCACAGGGCTGTCCCATGTGCCACCGTGGGTGTGAGTCGAACCTCGGCTTGAAAGTCGAGGCAGTGCAGGGAGAACAGGTTTCCCTGGAATGGACTGAGACATCTGGGGGACTCTGGAATGGTGGCACAAACCAAGGAGTTCCTCTCGACTTTCCTGTGGAGAGCGCATCCTCTTGAGATGCGACGGGAAGGCCGGAAATTCTTTCCCGACCATGCAGGGAAAGGATCCCTCCTCTCGAGCTAGGAGGCGGAAACCGGACTCCACTGGATGTGGGTGGGACTCTCGTGCTTCCTCTCGAATGGAGACGGGTATGTCGGGGAACTTCTTGAGTTGCAGCAAGGGTGTGAGGGACCCTTTGTAAGTTCCAGATGTTAGATGTGATTAGCCTCAAGACGCCTCAGCGGAAATGGGCCTCATCTCGCCTGGAGGGGAGAACCTCCTGGATTTTTCTCGAGTTTCGACAGGTGCTCTCTTCTTACGTCGGGGATCTCAGGGACCCGCTCTGGTGGCCTCAGGAAAGGCCAGTCCCCATGCGATTTGCTCGGGGCCTCTCCGGATTCCTCTCCCGTCGATGCCGGGGCCTAAGAACTTGTGTGGAGTCGGTGCCAGAACCTGAGGTTTCCTCTCAGTGCTGACATGGATCTTGGGGTACTTCTGGAGTCTCCCCAGGGGAGTCAGTCCTCGTCTCGAGTGGGGGCATGCACCTGCGCTTTCCTCCCGAGCTGTAGCAGCAGTGTCACGCTTCCCTTCTCGTGGATCAAGGGATCTGTGGCTTTCCCTTGAGGCTTTCCCTGAGGCTTTCCCAGAATGTTTTCCCACAGGGCTGTCCCACGTGCCACCGTGGTGTGAGTCGATCCTCGGCTTGAAAGTAGAGGCAGTGCAGGAAAAACAGGTTTCCCTGGAATGGACTGAGACATCTGGGGACTCTGGGAATGGTGGCACGACCTGGAGTTCCTCTCGCCTTTCCTGTGGAGAGCGCCTTCTCTTGAGATGCGACGGCAACGCGGGGAATTCTTTCCCCCACGACGCAGGGAAAGGATCCCTCCTCTCGAGCTAGGAGGCGGAAAACGGGCGCCTGGGGCGGGACTCGGGACTCTTCCCTATCGAGTGGAGACGGGTATGTCGCGGAACTTCTTGAGTTGCAGCAAAGGTGTGAAGGACCCTTTGGAAGTTCCAGAGTTTAGGTGTGCTATTTCCGCTGACACATCTCAGCTAAGCACACTTAAACTCTGAACTTCCAAAGGGTCCTTCACACCTTGCTGCAACTCAGAAGTTCCCCGACATACCCGTCTGCCACTTAAGAGAAGCACTATAGTTCCCCCACATCCACCGGAACCCCGTATCCGCCTCATACTCGAGAGGGAGGATCCTGGCCCTTCAGTCGGAAAGAAATTCCGGCGTTCTCGTCGCATCTCAAGAGGAGGCGCTCTCCACAGGAAAGGCGAGAGAACTCCAGGACATGCCACCATTCTCCGAGTCACCCAGATGTCTCAGTCCATTCCAGGAAACCTGATTCCCCGCCTGACTCACTTTCAGCCGAGGATGACTCACACCACTGTGCGCACGTGGGACAGCCTGTGGCAAAGCCTCGTGGGAAAGCCCGTGGAAAGCCTCGCAGGGAAACCCACAATACCTTGATCCACGAGATGGGTAAGCGCGACACTGCTGCTAACGCTCGGAGAAAGCGCCGTGCAACCCCAGTCGTAGCCGGAGACGGACGCAAGCCTTGAGACTCCAGAAGTACTGCCAAGATCCATGTCAGCACGGGAGAGAATCCTCAGATTCCCGGTTCCCGACTCACATCTAAGGTCTAGCCCGGCCCATCGACGGGAGGAAATCCTGAGAGGCCCCTAGCCACCTCGCATGGGGACTGGCCTTTCTGAGGTCACCAGACGGGTCCCTGATGTCTCTGTCCTAACTCGAGAGCCATCCTGACGCAACTCGAGAAAATCCAGGAGGTTCTTCCCCTGCACGAGATGAGGCCCGTTTTCCACTGAGGTGCTCGAGGCTAACACACGTTGAACTCTGTAATATCAAACGGTTCGCGATCATCCTGCAAACTCAAGAAGTTCCCCGACATACCCGCCTCTCCACTCAAGAGAGAACACGAGGGTCCCGGCCACATCCAGAGGAGCTCGGTTCCGCTCGTAGCTCGATGATGAGCATACTTTCCCAACATGGTCGGGAAAGAATTTCTGGATTTCCATCGCATCATCAATAGCGAGGCGCTCTCCAAAGGAAAGGCGCGAGAGAAACTGCAGGTTCGTGCCACCATTCCAAAGACTCCCCCAGACTGTCTCAGTCCATTCCACAGATACCTGTTTTCCCTGCACTGCCTCGGCTTTCACGCGAGGATCGATCACCACACCGAGTACCGGGACAGCCTGTGGAGAGCCTCGTGGAAGACTCAGAGGGAAATCACAATCATGCCACGCAAGCAGAAGCATGACACTCCTGCACAGCATGGGAGGAAGGGCACACTATGCCCCATCGAGACGAGCCCTGAATCCTTGGGGAGACTCCGAGGTACCAAGATCATGTCAGCACTTGGAAAAGGACCTCAAGTTCCGGCACGACTGCACACAGGTCTTAGGCCCCGACATCGAAGGAGAGAATCCCGAGAGGCCTCCCGAGCAACTCGCGATGCGGACTCGCCTTTCCCTCAGCCGACTCTAGCGGTCCTTGAGGTCCAGGTCGATAAGTCCAGAGAGCACTGGCGAACTCTGAGAAAATCCACGAGTCTCCCCTCCATGTGAGATGAAGGGCCCATTTCGCCTGAGGCGTTCTCGAGGCTGAT
>NW_017194304.1:0-9402 GCF_001704415.2 Capra hircus
CAGAGGTTAGGTGTGATTTAGCGTCCAGATGCCTCAGTGGAAATGGGCCTCATCTCGCCTGGAGGGGAGAACCTCCTGAATTTTCTCGAGTTGCGGCAGGTGCTCTCGACTTACGACAGGGACCTCAGGGACCCGCTCTGGTGGCCTCAGGAAAGGCCAGTCCCCATGCAAGTTGCTCGGGGGCCTCTCGGGATTCCTCTCCCGTCGATGCCGGGCCTAAGACTTTGTGTGGAGTCGGTGCCAGAACCTGAGGATTCCTAAACAGTGCTGACATGGATCTTCGGGTACTTCTGAAGTCTCCCCAGGGGAGTCAGTCCTCGTCTCGAGTGGGGCATGCACGTGCGCTTTCCTCCCGTGCTGTAGCAGCAGTGTCACGCTTCTTGGCGATTGGATCATGGTATCAGTGGCTTTCCCTGAAGGCTTTCCCTCGAGGCTTTTCCACGAGGCTTTCCCACAGGGCTGTCCCACGTGCCACCGTGGTGTGAGTGGATCCTCGGCTTGAAAGTCGAGGCAGTGCAGGGAAAACAAGTTTCCCTGGAATGGACTGAGACATCTGAGGGAATCTGGGAATGGTGGCACGACCCTGGAGTTCCTCTCGCCTTTTCTGTGGAGAGCGCCTACTCTTGAGATGCGACGGGAATGCCGGAAATTCTTTCCCGACCACGCAGGGAAAGGATCCTTCTTTCGAGCTATGAGGTGGAAACGGGGCTCCTCCTCATGTGGGAGTTTCTTCCTCTCGAGTGGAGACGGACATGTTGGGGAACTTCTTGAGTTGCCAAGGGTGTGAAGGACCCTTTGGCAGTTCTAGAGGTTAGGTGTGATTAGCCCCGAGATGCCTCAATGGAAATGGGCCTCATCTCGCCTGGAGGGAGAAACTCCTGGATATTCTCGAGTTGCGGCAGGTGCTCTCGACTTACGATGGGGACCTCAGGGACCCGCTCTGGTGCCTCAGGAAATTCCAGTCCCCATGCGAGTTGCTCGGGCCCTCTCCGGATTCCTCTCCCGGTCAATGCCGGGGCCTCAGACCTTACGTAGAGTCGGTGCTGTAACCTGAGGATTCCTCTCCAGTGCTGACATGGATCTTGTGTACTGCTGGAGTCTCCCCAGGGGAGTCAGTCCTCGTCTCGGTTGAGGGCATGCACGTGCGCTTTCCTCCCCAGCTGTAGCAGCAGTGTCGCGCTTCCCTTCGCATGGATCAAGGGATCTGTGGCTTTCCCTCGAGGCTTTCCCACGAGCTTTCCCAACGAGGCTTTGCCACATGGCTGTCCCACGTGCCACAGTGGTGTGAGTCGATCCTCGGCTTGAAAGTCGAGTCAGTGCGGGGAAACAGGTTTCCCTGGAATGGACTGAGACATCTGGGGGACTCGGAGAATGGTGGCATGTCCCTGGAGTTCCTCTCGCCTTTCCTGTGAAGAGCGCCTCCTCTTGAGATGTGACGGGAACGCCGGGGAATTCTTTCCCGACCTCCCAGGGAAAGGATCCCTCCTCTCGAGCTATGAGGCGGAAACGGGGCTCCTCTGGATGTGGGCGAACTATCGTGCTTCCTCTTGAGTGGAGACGGGTATGTCGGGGAACTTCTTGATTTGCAGCAAGGGTGAGAAGGACCCTTTGGAAGTTCCAGAGTTTAAGTGTGCTTAGCCTTGAGATGTGTCAGCGGAAATAGGCTTCATTTTGCCTGGGGGGAGAACATCCTTGATTTTCTCCAGTTGCGGCAGGTGCTCTCGACTTACGACGGGGACCGCAGGGACCCGCAGGGACCCGCTCTGGTGGCCTCCGGAAAAGGCTAGTCAAGATCCAAGACAGCACTGGAGAGGGAGAGACATCACGAGAGGCTCCCGAGCAACTCGCATGGGGACTGGCCTTTCCTGAGGCCACCAAAGCGGGTCCCTGAGGTCCCCGTCGTAAGTTGAGAGCACCTGGCGCAACTCGAGAAAATCCAGGAGGTTCTCCCCTCCAGGCAAGATGAGACCCATTTGCGCTGAGGCATCTCGAGGCTAATCACACCTAACCTCTGGAACTTCCAAAGGGCCCTTCACACCCTTGCTGCAACTCAAGAAGTTCCCTGACATACCCGTTTCCACTCGAAAGGAAGCACGAGAGTCCCGCCCACAAACCAGAAGAGCCCCGTTTCAGCCTCATAGCTCGAGAGGAGGGATCCTTTCCCTGCGTGCTCGGGAAAGAATTTCCGGCGTTCCCGGTCGCATCTCAAGAAGAGGCGCTCTCCACAGGAAAGGCGAGAGGAACTCAGGGTCGTGCCACCATTCCCAGAGCCCCCAGATGTCTCAGTCGATTCCAGGGAAACCTGTTTTCCCCGCAATGCCTCGACTTTCAAGCCGAGGATCGACTCAGACCTCGGTGGCACGTGGGACAGCCCTGTGAAAAGCCTAGTGGGAAAGCCTTTTGGGAAAGCCTACAGAGAAAGCCACAGATCCCTGGATCCACGTAAAGGGAAGCGTGACACTGCTGCTATAGCTCGGGAGGAAAGCGCACGGGCACGCCACACTAGCTACGAGGACTGACTCCCCTGGGAGACTCCAGAAGTACCCCAAGATCCATGTCAGAACTGGAGAGGAATCCTCAGGTTCCGGCGCCGACTCCACACAAGGTCTCAGGCCCCGGCATAGACGGGAGAGGAATCGCTAGAGGCCCACGAGCAACTCGCATGGGGACGGGCCTTTCCTGAGGGCACTAGAGCGGGTCCCTGAGGTCCCCGTCGTAAGCCGAGAGCACCTGCGGCAATTCGAGAAAATCCAGGAGGTTATCCCCTCCAGGCGAGATGAGGCCAATTTCCGCTGAGGAGTCTCGAGGCTTATCACACGTAAACTCTGGAACTTTCAAAGGGTCCTTCACACCCTTGCTGCAACTCAAGAAGTTCCCCGCCATACCCGTCTCCACTCGAGAGGAAGCTCGAGAGTCCCGCCCTCATCCTTGGAGCCCATTTTCCGCTTCCTAGCTCGAGAGGAGGTATCCTTTCCCTGCGTGGTCGGCAAAGAATTCCCGGCGTTCCCGTCGCATCTCAAGAGGAGGCGCTCTCCACAGGAAAGGCCAGAGGAACTCTAGGTCATGCCACCATTCCCAGAGTCCCCCAGATGTCTCAGTCCATTCCAGGGAAACCTGTTTTCCCTGGACTGCCTCGACTTTAAAGCCGAGGATCGACTCACACCACGGTGGCACGTGGGACAGCCCTGCAGGAAAGCCTCGTGGGAAAGCCTCGTGGGAAAGCCTCGAGGGAATGCCACAGATCCCTTGTTCCACGCGAAGGGAAGCGTGACACTGCTGCTACAGCTCGGGAGGAAACCGCACGTGCATGCCCCCACTCGAGACGAGGACTGACTCCCCTGGGGAGATTCCAGAAGTACCCCAAGATCCATGTCAGCACTGGAGAGGAATCCTCAGGTTCCGGAACTGAATCCAGACAAGGTCTCAGCCCCAGCATCGACTGGAGAGGAATCCCGAGAGGCCCCCGAATCAACTCGCATGGGGACTGGCCTTTCCTGAGGCCAGCAGAGCGGGTCCCTGAGGTCCCGTCGTAAGTCGAGAGCACCTGCAGCAAATCGAGAAAATCCAGGAGGTTCTCCCCTCCAGGCGAGATGAGGCCCATTTCCGCTGAGGCGTCTCGAGGCTATTCGCACTTAACCTAAGGAAGGTCCAAAGGGTCCTTCACACCCTTGCTGCAACTCAAGAAGTTCCCGCCGACATACCCGTCTGCACTCGAGAGGAAGCACTAGAATCCCTCCCACATCCAGAGGAGCCCCGTTTCCCCCTGCTAGCTCGAGAGAAGTGATCCTTTCCCTTAGTGGTCGGGAAAGAATTCCCGGCATTCCCGTCGCATCTCAAGAGGAGGCGCTCTCGCACAGGAAAGGTGAGAGGAACTCCAGGGTCGTGCCACATTCACAGAGTTCCCCAGATGTCTCACTCCATTCCAGGGAAAACTGTTTTCCCTGCACTGCCTCGACTTTCAAGCCGAAGATCGACTCACACCATGGTGGCACATGGGACAGCCCTGTGGGAAAGCCTCGTGGGAAAGCCTCGTGGGAAAGCCTCGTAGGAAAGACTCGAGGGAAAGACACAGATCCCTTGAATACACGTGAAGGGAAGCCTGACACTGCTGCTACAGCTCGGGAGGAAAGCGCACGTGCATGCCCCCACTCGAGACGAGGACTGACTCCCCTGGGGAGAATCCTGAAGTCCCCCAAGATCCATGTCAACACTGGAGAGTAATCCTCAAATCCGGCACCGACTCAACACAAGGTCTAGGCCCCTGCATCGACGGGAGAGGAATCCCGAGAGGCCCCCGAGCAACTCGCATGGGGACTGGCCTTTCTGAGGCCACCAGAGCGGGTTCCTGACCTCCCCGTCGTAAGTCGAGACCACCTGCCACAACTCGTGAAAATCCAGGAGGTTCTCCCCTCCAGGCGAGATGAGGACCATTTCCGCTGAGGCGTCTCGAGGCTAATCACACCTAACCTCTGGAACTTCCAAAGGGTCCTTCACACCCTTTCTGCAACTCAAGAAGGTCCCCGACATACCCGTCTCCACTCGAGAGGAAGCACGAGAGTCCCGCCACATCCAGAGGAGCCCAGTTTCCGCCTGCTAGCTCGAGAGGTGGGAATCCTTTCCCTGTGTGATAGGCAGAGAATTCCACGCGTTCCATCGTCATCTCAAGAGGAGGCGCTCTCCACAGGAAAGGCGAGAGGAACTCCAGGGTCGTTCCACCATTCCCAGAGTCCCCCAGATGTCTCAGTCCCATTCCAGGGAAACCTGTTTTCCCTGCACTGCCTCGACTTTCAAGCCGATGATCGACCTTACACCACGGTGGCACGTGGGACAGCCCTGTGGAAAAGCCTCGTGGGGAAAGCCTCGAGGGAAAGCCACAGATCCCTTGATCCATGCGAAGAGGAAGAGTGACACTGCTGCTACAGCTCGGGAGGAAATCCCACGTGAATGCCCCCACTCGAGAAGAAGACTAACTCCCCTGTGGAGACTCCAGAAGTACCCCAAGATCCATGTCATCACTGGAGAGGAATCCTCAGGTTCCGGCACCGACTCCACACAAGGTCTTAGGCCCCGCATCGACGGGAGAGGAATTCCCGGGTGGCCCCCGAGAAACTCGCATGGGGATTGGCCTTTCCTGAGACCAAAAGAGCGGGTGCCTGAGGTCCCCGTCGTAAGTCGAGAGCACCTGTTGCAACTCGAAAAAATCCAGGAGGTTCTCCCCTCCAGGCGAGATGAGGCCCATTTCCGCTGAGTGGGCTCAAGGCCTAATCACACCTAACCTCTGGAACTTTCCAAAGGGTCCTTCACACCCTTGCTGCAACTCAAGAAGTTCCCCGAAACCCGTCTCCACTCCAGAGGAAGCAGGAGAGTCCCGCCCATATCCAGAGGAGCCCCGATTCCGCCTCCTAGCTCGAGAGGGGGGATCCTTTCCCTGCGTGTTCGGGAAAGAATTCCCGGCATTGCCGTCGCTTCTCAAGAGGAGGCGCTCTCCACAGGAAAGGCGAGAGGAACTCCCAGGGTCGTGCCACCATTCCCAGAGTCCCCCTAGATGTCTCAGTCCATTCCAGGGAAACCTGTTTTCCCTGCACTGCCTCGAATTTCAAGCAGAGTATCGACTCACACCAAGGTGGCACGAGGGACAGCCCTGTGGGAAAGCCTCGTGGGAATGCCTCGTGGAAAAGCCTCGAGGGAAAGCCACAGATCGCTTGATCCACGCGAAGGGAAGCGTGACAATGCTGGTACAGCTCGGGAGGAAAGCGCACGTGCCTACCCCCACTCGAGACGAGGACTGACTCCCCTGCCGAGAATGCAGAAGTCCCCCAAGATCCATGTCAGCCCTGGAGAGGAATCCTCAGGTTCAGGCAGCCCGACTCCACACAAGGTCTTAGGCCCCGGCATCGGACGGGAGAGGATTCCCGAGAGGCCCCAGAGCAACTCGCATGGGGACTGGCCTTTCCTGAGGCCACCAGAGCGGGTCCCTGAGGTCCCCATCCGTAACTCGAGAGCACCTGCCGCAACTCGAGAAAATCCAGGAGGTTCTCCCTCCAGGCGAGATGAGCCCATTTCCGCTCAGGGCGTCTCGAGGCTAATCACACCTAACCTCTGGAACTTTCAAAGGGTCCTTCTCATCCTTGATTGAAACTCTAGAAGTTCCCCGACATACCCGTCTCCACTCGAGAGGAAGCACGAGAGAGCTGCCCACATCCAGAGGAGCCACGTTTCCGCCTCTCTAGCTCAAGAGTAGGGATCCGTTCCCTGCGTGGTCGGGAAAGAATTCCCAGCGTTACCCAAAGCATCTCAAGAGGAGGCGCTCTCCCACAGGAATGGCGAGAGGAACTCCAGGGTCGTGCCACCATTCCCAGAGTCCCCCAGATGTCTCAGTCCATTCCAGGGAAACCTGTTTTCCCTGCACTGCCTCGACTTTCAAGCCGAGGATCGACTCACACCACGGTGGCACGTGGGACAGCCCTGTGGGAAAGCCTCGTGGGAAAGACTCGTGGGAAACCCTCGAGGGAAAGCCACAGATCCCTTGATCCACGCGAAGGGAAGCGTGACACTGCTGCTACAGCTCGGGAGGAAAGCGCACGTGCATGCCCCCACTCGAGACGAGGACTGACTCCCCTGGGGAGACTCCAGAAGTACCCCAAGATCCATGTCAGCACTGGAGAGGAATCCTCAGGTTCCGGCACCGACTCCACACAAGGTCTTAGGCCCGGCATCGACGGGAGAGGAATCCCGAGAGGCCCCCGAGCAACTTCATGGGGACTGGCCTTTCCTGAGGCCACCAGAGCGGGTCCCTGAGGTCCCCGTCGTAAGTCGAGAGCACCTGCCGCAACTCGAGAAAATCCAGGAGGTTCTCCCCTCCAGGCGAGATGAGGCCCATTTCCGCTGAGGCGTCTCGAGGCTAATCACACCTAACCTCTGGAACTTCCAAAGGGTCCTTCACACCCTTGCTGCAACTCAAGAAGTTCCCCGACATACCCGTCTCCACTCGAGAGGAAGCACGAGAGTCCGCCCACATCCAGAGGAGCCCCGTTCCGCCTCCTAGCTCGAGAGGAGGGATCCTTTCCCTGCGTGGTTGGGAAAGAATTCCCGGCGTTCCCGTCGCATCTCAAGAGGAGGCGCTCTCCACAGGAAAGGCGAGAGGAACTCCAGGTCATGCCACCATTCCCAGAGTCCCCCAGATGTCTCAGTCCATTCCAGGGAAACCTGTTTTCCCTGCACTGCCTCGACTTTCAAGCCGAGGATCGACTCACACCACGGTGGCACGTGGGACAGCCCTGTGGGAAAAGCCTCGTGGGAAAGCCTCGTGGGTAAGCCTCGGGAAAGCCACAGATCCCTTGATCCACGCGAAGGAAAGCGACACTGCTGCTACAGCTCGGGAGGAAAGCGCACGTGCATGCCCCCACTCGAGACGAGGACTGACTCCCTGGGGAGACTCCAGAAGTACCCCAAGATCCATGTCAGCACTGGAGAGGAATCCTCAGGTTCCGGCACCGACTCCACACAAGTCTTGAGGCCCGGCATCGACGGGAGAGGAATCCGAGAGGCCCCGAGCAACTCGCATGGGGACTGGCCTTTCCTGAGGCCAGAGAGCGGGTCCCTGAGGTCCCCGTCATAAGTCGAAGAGCACCTGCCGCAACTCGAGAAAATCCAGGAGGTTCTCCCCTCCAGGCGAGATGAGGCCCATTTCCGCTGAGGCGTCTCGAGGCTAATCACACCTAACCTCTGGAACTTCCAAAGGGTCCTTCACACCCTTGCTGCAACTCAAGAAGTTCCCCGACATCCCGTCTCCACTCGAGGGGAAGCACGAGAGTCCCGCCACATCCAGAGGAGCCCCGTTTCCGTCTCCTAGCTAGAGAGGAGGATCCTTTCCCTGCGTGGTCGGGAAAGAATTCCGGCGTTCCCGTCGCATCTCAAGAGGAGGCGCTCTCCACAGGAAAGGCGAGAGGAACTCCAGGGTGTGCCACCATTCCCAGAGTCCCCCAGATGTCTCAGTCCATTCCAGGGAAACCTGTTTTCCCTGCACTGCCTCGACTTTCAAGCCGAGGATCGACTCACACCACGGTGGCACGTGGGACAGCCCTGTGGGAAAGCCTCGTGGGAAAGCCTCGAGGGAAAGCCCCTGATCCCTTGATCCACGCGAAGGGAAGCGTGACACTGCTGCTACAGCTCGGAGGAAAGCGCACGTGCATGCCCCACTCGAGACGAGGACTGACTCCCCTGGGGAGACTCCAGAAGTACCCCAAGATCCATGTCAGCACTGGAGAGGAATACTCAGGTTCCGGCATGACTCCACACAAGGTTTTAGGCCCCGGCATCGACGGGAGAGGAATCCCGAGAGGCCCCCGAGCAACTCCCATGGGGACTGGCCTTTCCTGGGCCACCAGAGCGGGTCCCTGAGGTCCCCGTCGTAAGTCGAGACACCTGCCGCAACTCGAGAAAATCCAGGAGGTTCTCCCCTCCAGGCGAGATGAGGCCCATTTCCAATGAGGCGTCTCGAGGCTAATCACACCAAACTCTGGAACTTCCAAAGGGTCCTTCACACCCTTGCTGCAACTCAAGAAGTTCCCCGACATACCCGTCTCCGCTCGAGAGGAAGCACGAGAGTTCGCCCACATCCAGAGGAGCCCCGTTCTGCCTCTAGCTCGAGAGGAGGGATCCTTTCCCTGCGTGGTCGGGAAAGAATTCCCGGCATTCCCGTCGCATCTCAAGTGGAGGCGCTCTCCACAGGAAAGGCGAGAGGAACTCCAGGGTCGTGCCACCATTCCCAGAGTCCCCCAGATGTCTCAGTCCATTCCAGGGAAACCTGTTTTCCCTGCACTGCCTCGACTTTCAAGCCGAGGATCGACTCACACCAGGTGGCACGTGGGACAGCCCTGTGGGAAAGCCTCGTGGGAAAGCCTCGTGGGAAAGCCTCGAGGGAAAGCCACTGATCCCTTGATCACTCGAAGGGAACGTGACACTGCTGCTACAGCTAGGGAGGAAAGCGCACGTGCATGCCCCCACTCGAGACGAGGACTGACTCCACTGGGAGACTCCAGAAGTACCCCAAGATCCATGTCAGCACTGGAGAGGAATCCTCAGGTTCCGGAATGACTCCACACAAGGTCTTAGGCCCCAGCATCAACGGGAGAGGAATCCGAGAGGCCCCGAGCCAATCGCATGGGGACTGGCCTTTCCTGAGGCCCACCAGAGCGGGTCCCTGAGGTCCCCATCGTAAGTCGAGAGCACCTGCCGCAACTCGAGAAAATCCAGGAGGTTCTCCCCTCCAGGCGAGATGAGGCCCATTTCCGCTGAGGCGTCTCGAGGCTAATCACACCTAACCTCTGGAACTTCCAAAGGGTCCTTCACACCCTTGCTGCAACTCAAGAAGTTCCCCGACATACCGAGAGGAAGCACGAG
>NW_017194305.1:0-20804 GCF_001704415.2 Capra hircus
AGAGAGATAACTGGTTCCAAAAAGGAAAAGGTGTATTTCAAGGCTGTATATTGTCCACCCTGTTTATTTTCACACTTCTATGCAGAGTACATCATGAAAAATGCTGGGGATGGAAGATTTACATAAGCTGGAAATCAAGATTGCGGTAGAAAAATATCAATCAACTTAGATAATGCAGATGACACACCACCATTCATGGCAGAAGGTGAATGAGGAACGGTGTATGTGCCGGGAAACTTCTTGGAGTTGCAGCAAGGTAGTGAAGGAGCCCCTTTGGAAGTCAGAGTTAGTGTTGTTAGCTCTCGAGAGCGCTCACGCGTGAAATGGGCCTCATCAGTCGCCTGGACGAGGAGAACGCTCCTGGGATATTCCATGTTTCGGCAGCGTGCTTCTCGAGTTACGACGGACTTCAGGGACCCGCTCTGGTGGAGCTCGAGTAAAGGGCCAGTCCCCATGCGTGCTGCTAGGGGCCTCTCGGGCTATTCCTCTCCCGTCGAGCGGGGCCTAAACTGTGTGAAGCGTGGCGGAAGCTGAGGATATCCCCAGTGGACATGATTTGGGTACTCTGGAAGTCTCCCAGGAGTCAGCCTCGTCTCGAGTGGGGGCATGAGCGTGCTTTCGCTCCATTGCTGTAGCAGCATGTGTCCACGCTTCCCTTGCGTGGCATTCAAGGGATCTGTGGCTTCTCCCTCGAGGCTCTTCTCCCACGAGGCTTTCCCACAGGGCTGCTCCGCCACAGTGTCACGCGGTGTGAGTTCGATCCTCGGCTGTGAATAGACGAGCAGAGTGCAGCGGCATAAACAGGCTTCCCTGGAATGGAACTGGACACAGATATCTGGGGGAGTCTCTGTGGCGGTGGGGGGGGTGCGCACGACCTGAGTTCTCTCCCTTTCCTTTGGAGAGCGCCCTCCTCTATGAGATGCGACATGGGAAAGCCGCGGAATTCTTTCTCCGACCACGCAGGGAAAAGGAATCCTCTCTGAGCCCTAACGAGCGCGCAAACGGAGCTCCTCTGGAGTGGGCCGGACTCTCGTGCCTTCCTACTCGAGTGGAGACGGGATTATGTCGGGGATACTTGCGTTGGAAGTATTGCAATGTCCAAGTTAGGCTGTGAAGCAGAGCGTCAGGAATGGTCATCGCCGAGATTGGAACCTCGTGATGTCCGGCAAGTTGCGCATAGCTCTCTGAGCACTTCAGGTGGATCACGGGCACTTCCGCTCTGCGGTGGCCAGCAAGCATCCCCATGGTTTCTACCGGGAGCTCTCGGCATCGCGTGCGCGTCCTTAGACTTGAGCCAGGCCGCGGAACCTTGGAACCTCGTCTACTGGTTGGGACTCCCTCAGGGGAGTCATCCCCCTAGGCGGAGCACGTCTCCTTTATCGAGCCTTGTAAGCTGCAGCAGTGTTTCGCTTCCTGGTGACGGGATTCTTGGTCTCCTCAGCTTCCTCAGGCTCCGAGCCTTGCCCAGCAGGGCTCCAGTACGGAGACTCGCTTGAATGACGAGAGTGCAGGGCAAAAGCGCTCGGAAAGAGAGCATCTGGGGGAGGGATTGCAACCGTCAGTCCTGCTTCTGTAGCATGCGACTCCTTGGATGACGGCTGGAAAGTCTTTCCCGACACGGAGAAAGCCGATCCCCCTCTCGACTCGAGGGGCGCACGGCTCTTTCTTTCCTCCTCGAGTCTGTGAGCAAATGCACGTTCTTCCTCTGCGATGCGAGAAAGGGATGCGCTGGGAACCTTCTTCCGAGGTGTCCCATGCAAGGCTGTCCAAGGCCTTTTGCAGTCCCGTTAGGTGTGAAGCCGACTCGGCATGACAAAGCTCAAGCAGAGAAATGCAGCTATCTTCGGCTGCGAGGAGGAGAACATCTGCGGGCATTGTGTGCCGACCAGAGTTCCTTCAGCTTGCCTGTCGAGCGCCCTCCCTTGAGACGCGTCGGACCCAACGAGGACCTATCTGTTGAGCCACGAGGAAGCAGGCAAAGTGATCCCCTCTCTCGAGATTAGCGGAACGCTCCTCGATGCCGGGAGCCTAGGGACCTCGGTGTCTGAGTGAACGGTACATATCGGGAACTCCTGAGATTCTGTAGCGTCCGTGTAGACCGATCTTGTGGACGTTCTCAGAGATGTGTTTACTCCCGCGGCGCAGTCAGTAAGGCCTCGATCTCGATGGGCAGAGATGATTTCACAAGTGCGCGTGGTCTCCATCGACGTGCTGCAGGACAGTGTCACACCAACTTCCCTTCCAGTGGATCAAGGATCTGTGTTAGCTTGTCCGGCTTTCCCACGCAGGCCCTTTCGCCACAGGCTGCTCCACGTGCCACCAATGGTGTGTAGTGCAGATCCTCGCGTGAAAGTCGCAGCATGCGGGAAAAACAGGTTTCCATGGAAATGGCAGACTTGAGACATCTGCCGGTGTGCTCTTGAAGATTGGCACGACCCTTGGAGTTCTCCTCGGCCTTCTTGAGAGCCTTCGCTCTTGAGAATCGACCGGAACGCTGCCGAATATCTTCTGACCAACGAGAGGATAGGATCCCTCTCTCGAGCTAGGACAGGCGGGAAATCGGGGCTCTCCTCTGGATGTGGAGGCAGACTCTCGTGCTTCTCGTCGAAGTCGGAGACGGGTATGCTCGGGCGAACTTCTGAGTGCAGCAAGGCTGTGAACGGCCTTTGTGAATTGCCAAGAGTTTAGGTGTGAATAGCCCTCAGGACGCCTGCCAGGGAAAATGGGCCCTCAGACTCGCCTGCGAGCGGAGAAGCGCTGCTGGATTTCTCAGAGTTGCAGGACGTGCCTCTCGACTCTACGCGTGGACCTCAACGGACCCCGGCTCTTGGTTGCTCAGAGAAAAGGCCAGTTCCCCATGCGAGTTGACTCGGGGGCCTCCTCGCGGATCCCTCTCCCGTCATGACGAGGGGCCTAAGACTTGTCTGTGGAGTGGGTTCGGCAACCTGAGGGCATTACTCTCGCAGGGCTGACTATGGATATGGGGGTACTTCTTGCGAGTCTTCCCTCTGGGCGAGTCAGTTGCTTCTCGATGTGGGGCATGCAACGTGGCTTTCCTCCGAACTGTAGCATCAGGTGTCACGACTTCCCTGTCGCGTGGGATCAAGGGATTGTGGCTTTCCCTCGAAGCTTTCCGACGAGGCTTTCCCACAGGGCTTTCCATCAGTCGGCGCCACATGCCATGGATGGAGTGCATGTCCTCGGCTTGGAAAGTCAGAGCAGTGCCAGGGAAAACATATTCCCTCTGAATGGACTGAGACATCTGGGGGACTCTGGAATTGTGGCACGACCTCTGGGAGTTCTCTGCCTTCTTTCTCTATGAGAAGCGCCTCTCTTTGCATGCCGACGGCAACACCGGGAATATCTTTTCCCAGATCCCGCGAAGCAGGAAAAGAACTCCTCATCGTCAAGCTTAGAGCGCAGTGAAACGGCAGGCTTCCTCTGGATGTGGGCGGACCTCGCGTGCCTTCCTCTCGAGTGGAGACGCTGGTATGTCGGCGAACTTTCTTGAGTATTGCACAAGGTGCTGAAGGACCCGCTTTGGAATTCCAGAGGTTAGGTGTGATTAGCGCTCGCAAGACGCCTCAGAACGGAAATGGGCCTCATCTCGGCCTGAGGGGAGACACCTCCTGGATTGTTCTCGAGTTGGCTGCAGGTGCTGCTGCACTTAAGAGGGGAAAGCCTGCAGGGACCCGCTCAGGTGGCCTCAGAGAAAGGCCGTCCAGGAGTGTCCTCCTCTAGATTCCCTGTTATGGCTGTGTGTTAGCGGTGCGGATGAGACTCAATCTACATGGATTGCCTGAGCTCCCAGATCTACCGTTATGGCTGCAAGTGGCTCTCTAAGGCAGCAGGTCCACGCTTACCATGCTGTGGCGTCGCTTCCCGCGGAACCTGACGAATTCCTCTCCAGTTGGTGACATGGATCTGGGCTACTTCTGAGATCCTCGCCCAGGGCCGAGTCAGTCCTCGTCTCCGAGTGGGGGCCTGCACCGTGCGCTTTCCTCCGCAGCTCTTAGTAGCAGTGTCACGCTTCCCTTCGCGTGTGGATCATAGTGATGTGTGGCTTCTCGCTCGAGGCTTTCTCACGAGGCTTCCCCACGGGCTTTCCCACGGCTTTCACGGGCTCACCGTGCCACTGGTTGAGTCGATCCTCGCTTGAAGTCGACGATGCAGGTGCGCAGGGAAAGACAGGTTTCCGGGAATGGACTGAGACCTCTGGGGGACTCTGGGAATGTGGGCAGCGACCCTGGAGTTCCGTCCTCGCGCTTTCCTGTGTGTTAGCGCCTACCTCTTGAGATGCGAACAGGAAAGGCCGGGGAAATTCTTTCCCCGACCAACGCCGCGGAAAGGTCCCTCCTCTCGAGCTAGGAGGCGGAAACGGGGCTCCTCTGGATGTGGCCGGACTCGCGTGCCTCCTCCCGAGTGGAGACGGGTATGTCGGGGAACTTCTTTGAGTTGCAGCAAGGGTGTGAAGGACCCTTTGGAAGTTCCAGAGGTTAGATGTGATTAGCCTCGAGACGCCTCAGCGGAAATGGGCCTCATCTCGCCTGGAGGGGAGAATCTCCTGGATTTTCTCGAGTTGCGGCAGGTGCTCTCGACTTACGACGGGACCTCAGGGACCCGCTCTGGTGGCCTCAGGAAAGGCCAGTCCCCATGCGAGTTGCTCGGGGCCTCTCGGGATTCCTCTCCCGTCGATGCCGGGGCCTAAGACTTGTGTGGAGTCGGTGCCGGAACCTGAGGATTCCTCTCCAGTGCTGACATGGATCTTGGGGTACTTCTGGAGTCTCCCCAGGGAGTCAGTCCTCGTCTCGAGTGGGGCATGCACGTGCGCTTTCCTCCCGAGCTGTAGCAGCAGTGTCACTCTTCCCTTCACGTGGATCAAGGGATCTGTGGCTTTCCCTCGAGGCTTCCCACGAGGCTTTCCCACGAGGCTTTCCCACAGGGCTGTCCCACGTGCCACCGTGGTGTGAGTCGATCCTCGGCTTGAAAGTCGAGGCAGTGCAGGGAAAACAGGTTTCCCTGGAATGGACTGAGACATCTGGGGACTCTGGGAAATGGTGGCACGACCCTGGAGTTCCTTCTCGCCTTTCCTGTGGAGAGCGCCTCCTCTTGAGATGCGATGCGAACGCCGGGAATTCTTTCCGGACCACGCAGGGAAAGGATCCCTCCTCTCGAGCTAGGAGGCGGAAACGGGGCTCCTCTGGATGTGGGCGGGACTCTCGTGCTTCTCTCGAGTGGAGACGGGTATGTCGGGGAACTTCTTGAGTTGCAGCAAGGGTGTGAAGGACCCTTTGGAAGTTCCAGATGTTAGGTGTGATTAGCCTCGAGACGCCTCAGCGGAAATGGGCCTCATCTCGCCTGGAGGGGAGAACCTCCTGGATTTTCTCGAGTTGCGGCAGGTGCTCTCGACTTACGACGGGGACCTCAGGGACCCGCTCTGGTGGCCTCAGGAAAGGCCAGTCCCCATGCGAGTTGCTCGGGGCCTCTCGGGATTCCTTTCCCGTCGATGCTAGGGCCTAAGACCTTGTGTGGAGTCAGGTGCCAGAACCTGAGGATTCCTCTCCAGTGCTGACATGGATCTTGGGGTACTTCTGGAGTCTCCCCAGGGAGTCAGTCCTCGTCTCGAGTGGGGGCATGCACGTGCGCTTTCCTCCCGAGCTGTAGCAGCAGTGTCCAGCTTCCCTTCGTGGATCAAGGGATCTGTGGCTTTCCCTCGAGGCTTTCCCACGAGCTTTCCCACGAGGCTTTCCCACAGGGCTGTCCCACGTGCCACCGTGGTGTGAGTCGATCCTCGGCTTGAAAGTCGAGGCAGTGCAGGGAAAACAGGTTTCTCCTGGAATGGACTGAGACATCTGGGGGACTCTGGGAATGGTGGCACGACCCTGGAGTTCCTCTCGCCTTTCCTGTGGAGAGCGCCTGCTCTTGAGATGCGACGGGAACGCCGGGAATTCTTTCCCGACCACGCAGGGAAAGGATCCCTCCTCTCGAGCTAGGAGGCGGAAACGGGGCTCCTCTGGATGTGGGCGGACTCTCGTGCTTCCTCTCGAGTGGAGACGGGTATGTCTGGGGAACTTCTTGAGTTGCAGCAAGGGTGTGAAGGACCCTTTGGAAGTTCCAGATGTTAGGTGTGATTTAGCCTCGAGACGCCTCAGCGGAAATGGGCCTCATCTCGCCTGGAGGGGAGAACCTCCTGGATTTTCTCGAGTTGCGGCAGGTGCTCTCGACTTACGACGGGGACCTCAGGGACCCGCTCTGGTGGCCTCAGGAAAGGCCAGTCCCATGCGAGTTGCTCGGGGCCTCTCGGGATTCCTCTCCCGTCGATGCCGGGGCCTAAGACCTTGTGTGGAGTCGGTGCGGAACCTGAGGTATTCCTCTCCAGTGCTGACATGGATCTTGGGGTACTTCTGGAGTCTCCCCAGGGGAGTCAGTCCTCGTCTCGAGTGGGGGCATGCACGTGCGCTTTCCTCCCGAAGCTGTAGCAGCAGTGTCGCGCTTCCCTTCGCGTGGATCAAGGGATCTTGGTTTCCTCGGGCTTTCCCATCGAGGCTTTCCCACGAGGCTTTCCCACAGGGCTGTCCCACGTGCCACCGTGGTGTGAGTCGATCCTCGGCTTGAAAATCGAGGCAGTGCAGGGAAAACAGGTTTCCCTGGAATGGACTGAGACATCTGGGGGACTCTGGGAATGGTGGCACGACCCTGGAGTTCCTCTCGCCTTTCCTGTGGAGAGCACCTCCTCTTGAGATGCGACCGAACTCCGGGAATTCTTTCCCGAACACGCAGGGAAAGGATCCCTCCTCTCGAGCTGGGAGGCAGAAACGGGGCTCCTCTGGATGTGGGCAGAACTCTAGTGTTTCCTCTCGAGTGGAGACGGGTATGTCGGGGAACTTCTTGAGTTGCAGCAAGGGTGTGAAGGACCCTTTGGAAGTTCCAGAGTTTAGATGTGATTAGCCTTGAGACGCCTCAGGGGAAATGGGCCTCATCTCGCTTGGAGGGGAGAACCTCCTGGATTTTGTCGAGTTGCGGCAGGTGCTCTCGACTTACAACAGGGACTTCAGGGACCCTCTCTGGTGGCCTCAGGAAAGGCCAGTCCCCATGCCAGTTGCTCGGAGGGCTCTCGGGATTCCTCTCCCGTCGATGCCGGGGCCTAAGACCTTGTGTGGTGTCGGTGCCGGAACGTGAGAATTCCTGTCCAGTGCTGACTTGGATCTTGGGGTACTTCTGGAGTCTCCCCAGGGGAGTCAGTCGTCGTCTCGAGTGGGGGCATGCACGTGCGCTTTCCTTCCGAGCTGTAGCAGCAGTGTCACGCTTCCCTTCACCTGGATCAAGGGATCTGTGGCTTTCCCTCGAGGCTTTCCCACGAGGCTTTCCCACGGGGCTTTCCCACGAGTCTTTCCCACAGGGCTGTCCCACGTGCCACCGTGGTGTGAGTCGATCCTAGGCTTGAAAGTCGAGGCAGTGCAGGGAAGACAGGTTTCCCTGGATTGGACTGTGACATCTGGGGGACTCTGGGAATGGTGGCACGACCCTGGAGTTCCTCTCGCCTTTCCTGTGTTCAGCGCCTCCTCTTGAGATGCGACAGGAAGGCCGCGAATTCTTTCCCGATCACGCAGGGAAAGGATCCCTCCTCTCGAGCTAGGAGGCGGAAACGGGGCTTCTCTGGATGTGGCCGGGACTCGCGTGCCTCCTCCCGAGTGGAGACGGGTATGTCGGGGAACTTCTTGAGTTGCAGCAAGTGTGTGAAGGACTCTTTGGAAGTTCCAGAGGTTAGATGTGATTAGCCTCGAGACGCCTCAGCGGAAATGGGCCTCATCTCGCCTGGAGGGGAGAACCTCCTGGATATTCTCGAGTTGTGGCAGGTGCTCTCGACTTACGACAGGGACCTCAGGGACCAGCTATGGTGGTCTCAGGAAAGGCCAGTCCACATGCGAGCTGCTCGGGGGCCTCTCGGGATTCCTCTCCCGTCGATGCCAGGGCCTAAGATCTTGTGTGGAATCGGTGCCGTAACCTGAGCATTCCTCTCCAGTGCTGACATGGATCTTGGGGTTTTTCTGGAGTCTGCCCAAGGGAGTCAGTCCTCGACTCGAGAGACGGCATGCACGTGAGCTTTCCTCCCGAGCTGTAGCAGCAGTGTCGCGCTTTCCTTCGCGTGGATAAAGGGATCTGTGGCTTTCCCTCGAGGCTTTCCCACAGGGCTGTCCCACGTGCCACTGTGGTGTGACTAGATCCGCAGCTTGAAAGTCGAGGCAGTGCAGGGAAAACAGGTTTCCCTGGAATGGACTGAGATATCTGGGGGACTCTGGGAATGGTGGCACGACCCTGGAATTCCTCTCGCCTTTCCTGTGGAGAGCGCCTCCTCTTGAGATGCGACGGAACACTGGGAATACTATCCCGAGCACTCAGGGGAAGGATTCGTCCTCTCGAGCTAGGAGGCGGAAACGGGGCTCCTCTGGATGTGGGCGGGACTCTCGTGCTTCCTCTCGAGTGGAGACGAGTTTGTCGGGGAACTTCTTGAGTTGCAGCAAGGGTGTGAAGGACCCTTTCGAAGTTCCAGGGGTTAAGTGTGATTAGCCTCCATGCCTAATCGGAAATGGGCCTCACCTCGCCTGGAGGGGAGAACCTCCTGGATTTTCTCGAGTTGCGGCAGGTGCTCTCGAATTACTACCGGGACCTCAGGTACCCGCTCTGGTGGCCTCAGGAAAGGCCAGTCCCCATGCGAGTTGCTCGGGTGCCTCTCGGGATTCCTCTCCCGTCGATGCCGGGGCCTAAGACCTTGTGTGGAGTCGGGGCCAAAACCTGAGGATTCCTCTCCAGTGCTGACATGGATCTTGGGGTACTTCTGGAGTCTGCCCAAAGGAGTTAGTCCTCGTCTCGAGTGGGGGCATGCACGTGCGCTTTCCTCCCGAGCTGTAGCAGCAGTGTCGCGCTTCCCTTCGCCTGGATAAAGGGATCTGTGGCTCTCCCGCGAGGCTTTCCCACTAGGCTTTCCCACGATGCTTTCCCACAGGGCTCTCCCACGTGCCACCGTGGTGTGAGTCGATCCTCGGCTTGAAAGTCGAGGCAGTGTAGGGAAAACAGGTTTCTCTGGAATGGACTGAGACATCTGGGGGACTCTGGGAATGGTGGCACGACCCTGGAGTTCCTCTCGCCGTTCCTGTGGAGAGCGCCACCTCTTTAGATGCGACGGAACACTGGGAATTCTATCCCTAGCACGCAGGGGAAGGATGCCTCCTCTCGAGCTAGGAGGCGGAAACGGGGCTCCTCTGGATGTGGGCGGGACTCTCGTGCTTCCTCTCGAGTGGAGACGGGTATGTCGGGGAACTTTTGATTTGCAGCAAGGGTGTGAAGGACCCTTTGGAAGTTCCAGAGGTTAGGTGTGATTAGCCTCGAGACGACTCAACAGAAATGGGCCTCATCTCGCCTGGAGGGGAGAACCTCCTGGATTTTCTCGAGTTGCGGCAGGTGCTCTCGACTTATGACGGGGACCTCAGGGACCCGCTCTGGTGGCCTCAGGAAAGGCCAGTCCCCATGCGAGTTGCTCGGGGCCTCTCGGGATTCCTCTTCCGTCGATGCCGGGTC
Source organism: Capra hircus (assembly GCF_001704415.2). Taxonomy (NCBI): domain Eukaryota; kingdom Metazoa; phylum Chordata; class Mammalia; order Artiodactyla; family Bovidae; genus Capra; species Capra hircus. The sequence continues at coordinate 9,577 of NW_017194305.1, forward strand.
CTAAGATCTTGTGTGGAGTTGGTGCCGGAACCTGAGGATTCCTCTCCAGTGCTGACATGGATCTTGGGGTATTTCTGGAGTCTCCCCAGAAGAGTCAGTCCTCGTCTCGAGTGGGGGCATGCACGTGCGCTTTCCTCCCGAGCTGTAACAACAGTGTCGCGCTTCCCTTCGCGTGGATAAAGGGATCTGTGGCTTTCCCTCGAGGCTTTCCCACGAGGCTTTCCCACGAGGCTTTCCCACGAGGCTTTCCCACAGGGCTGTCCCACGTGCCACCGTGGTGTGAGTCGACCCACGGCTTGAAAGTCGAAACAGTGCAGAGAAAACAGTTTTCCCTTGAGGGACTTAGACCTCTGGAGGACTCTATGAATGGTGGCACGACCCTGTAGTTCCTCTCGCCTTTCCCATGGAGAGTGCCTCCTCTTGAGATGCGACGGGAACGCCGGGAATTCTTTCCCGACCACCCAGGGAAAGGATCGCTCCTCTCGAGCTAGGAGGCGGAAACGGGGATCCTCTGGATGTGGGCGGGACATTCGTGCTTCCTCTCGAGTGGAGTCGGGTATGTAGGGGAACTTCCTGAGTTGCAGAAAGGGTGTGAAGGACCCTTTGGAAGTTCCAGAGGTTAGGTGTGATTAGCCTTGAGACGCCTCAGCGGAAATGGGCCTCATCTCTCCTGGAGGGGAGAACCTCCTGGATTTTCTCGAGTTGCGGCAGGTGCTCTCAACTTACGACTGGGACCTCAGGGACACGCTCTCGTGGCCTCAGGAAAGGCCAGTTGCCATGGGAGTTGCTCGGGGGCCCCTCGGGATTCCTCTCCCGTCGATGCCGTGGCCTAAGACCTTGTGTGGACTGGGGGTCAGAACCTGAGGATTCCTCTCCAGTGCTGACAGTGGATCTTGGGGGACTTCGGGAGTCTCCCCAGAGGAGTCAGTCCTCGTCTCGAGTGGGGGCATGCACGTGCGATTTCCTCTAGAGATGTAGCAGCACTGTCACACTTCCCTTCCCATGGATCAAGAGATCTGCGGCTTTCCCTCGAGGATTTCCCACCAGGCTTTCCCACGAGGCTTTCCCACAGGGCTGTCCCACGTGCCACCGTGGTGTGCGTGGATCCTCGGCTTGAAAGTCGAGGCAGTTCAGGGAAAACAGGTTTCCCTGGAATGGACTGAGACATCAGGGCGACTCTGGGAATGGTGGCACGACCCTGGAGTTCCTCTCCCTTTCCTGTGGAGAGCGCCTCCTCTTGAGATGCGACGGGAAGGCCGGGAATTCTTTCCCGAACACGCAGGGAAAGGATCCCACCTCTCGAGCTAGGAGGCGGAAACGGGGCTCCTCTGGATGTGGGCTGGACTCTCGTGCTTCCTCTCGAGTGGAGACGGGTATGTCGGGGAACTTCTTGAGTTGCAGCAAGGGTGTGAAGCACCCTTTCGAAGTTCCAGAGGTTAGGTGTGATTAGCCTCGAGACGCCTCAGCGGAAATGGGCCTCATCTCGCCTGGAGGGGAGAACCTCCTGGATTTTCTAGAGTTGCGGCAGGTGCTCTCGACTTACGACGGGGACCTCAGGGAACCGCTCTGGTCGCCTCAGGAAAGGCCAGTCCCCATGCGAGTTGCTCGGGGGCCTCTCGGGATTCCTCTCCCGTTGATGCCGGGGCCTAAGACCTTTTGTGGAGTCGGTGCCGGAAACTGAGGATTCCTCTCCAGTGCTGACATGGATCTTGGGGTACTTCTGTAGTCTCTAGAGGGGAGTCAGTCCTCGTCTCGAGTGGGGCATGCACGTGCGCTTTCCTCCCGAGCTGGAGCAGCAGTGTCACGCTTCCCTTCGCGTGGATCAAGGGATCTACGGCTTTCCCCAAGGCTTTCCCACGAGGCTTTCCCACGAGGCTTTCCCACAGGGCTGTCCCACGTGCCACCGTGGTGTGAGTCGATCCTCAGCTTGAAAGTCGAAGCAGTGCAGGGAAAACAGTTTTCCCTGGAATGGACTGAGACATCTGGAGGACCTGGGAATGTGTCACGACACTGGAGTTCCTCTCGCCTTTCCTGTGGAGAGCGCCTCCTCTTGTGATGCGAAGGGAACACCGGGAATTCTTTCCCAACCACGCAGGGAAAGGATCCCTCCTCTCGAGCTAGGAGGCGGAAACGGGGCTCCTCTGGATGTGGGCGGGACTCTCGTGCTTCCTCGCGAGTGGAGACGGGTATGTCGGGGAACTTCTTGAGTTGCAGCAAGGGTGTGAAGGACTCTTTCGAAGTTCCAGAGGTTAGATGTCATTAGCCTCGAGACGCCTCAGCGGAAATCGGCCTCATCTCGCCTGGAGGGGAGAACCTCCTGGATTTTCTCGAGTTGCGGCAGGTGCTCTCGTCTTACGACAGGGATCTCAGAACCCGCTCTGGTGGCCTCAGGAAAGGCCAGTCCCCATGCGAGTTGCTCGGGGGCCTCTCGGGATTCCTCTCCGTAGATGCTGGGGCCAAAGACCTTCTGTGGAGACGGTGCCGGAACCTGAGTATTCCTCTCCAGTGCTGACATGGATCTTGGGGAGCTTCTGGAGTCTCCCCAGGGGAGTCAGTCCTCGTCTCGAGTGGGGCATGCACGTGCCCTTTCTTCCCGAGCTGTAGCAGCAGTGTCACGCTTCCCCTCGCGTGGATCAAGGGATCTGTGGCTTTCCCTCGAGGCTTTCCCACGAGGCTTTCCCACAGGACTATCCAACGTGCCACCGTGGTGTGAGTCGATCCTCGGCTTGAAAGTCGAGGCAGTGGAGGGAAAACAGATTTCCCAGGAATGGACTGAGACATCTGGGGGACTCTGGGAATGGTGGCACGACCCTGGAGTTCCTCTCGCCTTTCCTGTGGAGAGCGCCTCTTCTTGAGATGCGACGGTAACGCAGGGAATTCTTTATCCACCACGCAGGGAAAGGATCCCTCCACTCGAGCTAGGAGGCGGAAACGGGGCTCCTCTGGATGTGGGCGGGACTCTCGTGCTTCCTCTCGAGTGGAGACCGGTATGTCGGGGAACTTCTTGAGTTGTAGCAAGGGTGTGAAGGACCCTTTCGAAGTTCCAGAGGTTAGATGTGATTAGCCTCGAGACGCTTCAACGGAAATGGGCCTCATCTCACCTGGAGGGGAGAACCTCCTGGATTTTCTAGAGTTGCGGCAGGTGCTCTCAAGTTACGACGGGGACCTCAGGGACCCTCTCTGTTGGCCTCAGGAAAGGCCGACCCCATGCGAGTTGCTCGAGTGCCTCTCGGGATTCCTCTCCCGTAGATGCCGGCGCCTAAGACCTTGTGTGGAGTCGGTGCCGGAACCTGAGGATTCCTCTCTAGTGCTGACATGATTCTTGGGGTACTTCGCGAGTCTCGCCAGGGTAGTCAGTCCTCGTCTCGAGTGGGGGCATGCACGTGCGCTTTCCTCCCGAGCAGTAGCAGCAGTGTCACGCTTGCCTTCGCGTATATCAAGGGATCTGTTGCTTTCCCTCGAGGCTTTCCCACGAGGCTTTCCCACGAGGCTTTCCCATGGGCTGTCCCACGTGCCACCGTGGAGTGAGTCGATCGTCGGCTTGAAAGTCGAGGCAGTGCAGGGAAAACAGGTTTCCCTGGAATGGACTGAGACATCTGGGGGACTCTGGGAATGGTGGCACGACAGTTTAGTTACTCTCGCCTTTCCTGTGGAGAGCCCCTCCTCTTGAGATGCGAAGGAAACGCCGGGAATTCTTTCCCGACCACGCAGGGAAAGGATCCCTCCTCTCGAGCTAGGAGGCGGAAACGGGGCTCCTCTGGATGTGGGCGGGACTCTCGTGCTTCCTTTCGAGTGGAAACGGGTATGTCGGGGAACTTCTTGAGTTGCACCAAGGGTGTGAAGGACCCTTTGGAATTTCCAGAGGTTAGGTGTGATCAGCCCTGAGAGGCCTCACAGGAAATGGGCCTCATCTCGCCTAGAGGGGAGAACCTCCTGGATTTTCTCGAGTTGCGTCAGGTGCTCTCGACTTACGACGGGGACCTCAGGGACCCGCTCTGGTGGCCTCAGGAAAGGCCAGTCCCCATGCGAGTTGCTCGGGGGCCTCTCGGGATTCCCCTCCCGTCGATGCCGGGGCCTAAAACCTTGTGTGGAGTCGGAGCCGGAACCTGAGCATTCCTCTCCAGTTCTGACATGGATCTTGGGGTACTTTTGGAGTCTCCCCAGGGGAGTCAGTCCTCGTCTCGAGTGGGGGCATGCACGTGCGCTTTCCTCCCGAGCTGTAGCAGCAGTGTCACTCTTCCCTTCACGTGGATCAAGGGATCTGTGGCTTTCCCTCTAGGCTTTCCCACGAGGCTTTCCTACAGGGCTGTCCCACGTGCCACCGTGGTGTGAGTCGATCCTCGGCTTGAAAGTCGAGGCAGTGCAGGGAAAACAGGTTTCCCTGGAATGGACTGAGACATCTGGGCGACTCTGGAAATGGTGGCACGACCCTGGAGTTCTTCTCGCCTTTCCTGTGGAGAGCGCCTCCTCTTGAGATGCGATGCGAACGCCGGGAATTCTTTCCGGACCACGCAGGGAAAGGATCCCTCCTCTCGAGCTAGGAGGCGGAAACGGGGCTCCTCTGGTTGTGGGCGGGACTCTCGTGCTTCATCTCGAGTGGAGACGGGCATGTCGGGGAACTTCTTGAGTTGCAGCAAGGGTGTGAGAGTCCCTTTGGATGTTCCAGATGTTAGATGTGATTAGCCTCGAGACGCCTCAGCGGAAATGGGCCTCATCTCGCCTGGAGGGGAGAACCTCCTGGATTTTCTAGAGTTGCGGCAGGTGCACTCTACTTACGACGGGGACCTCAGGGACCCGCTCTGGTGGCCTCAGGAAAGGCCACTCCCCATGCGAGTTGCTCTTGGACCTCTCGGGATTCCTTTCCCGTCGATGCTAGGGCCTAAGACCTTGTCTGGATTCAGGGCCAGAACCTGAGGATTCCTCTCCAGTGCTGACATGGATCTTGGGGTATTTCTAGAGTCATCCCCAGGGAAGTCAGTCCTCGTCTCGAGTGGGGGCTTGCACGTGCGCTTTCCTCCCGAACTGGAGCAACAGTGTCCAACTTCCCTTTGCGTGGATCAAGGGATCTGTGGCTTTCCCTCGAGGATTTCCCTCGAAGCTTTCCCACGAGGCTTTTCCACAGGGCTGTCTCACGTGCCACCGTGGTGTGAGTCGATCCTCGGCTTGAAAGTCGAGGCAGTGCAGGGAAAAAAGTTTTCTCTGGAATGGACTGAGACATCTGGGGGACTCTGGGAATGGTGGAACGACCCTGGAGTTCCTCTCGCCTTTCCTGTGGAGAGCGTCTGCTCTTGAGGTGCGACGGGAACGCCGGGAATTCTTTCCCGACCACGCAGGGAAAGGATCCTTCCTCTCGAGCTAGGAGGCGGAAACGGTGCTCCTCTGGATGTGGGCGGGACTCTCGTGCTTCCTCTCCAGTGGAGACGGGTATGTCTGGGAACTTCTTGAGTTGCAGCAAGGGTGTGAAGGACCCTTTGGAAGTTCCAGATGTTAGGTGTCTTTTGCCTCGAGACGCATCAGCGGAAAAGGGCCTCATCTCGCCTGGAGGGGAGAACCCCCTGGATTTTCTCGAGTTGCGGTAGGTGCACTCGAATTACAACGGGGACCTCAGGGACACGCTCTGGTGGCCTCAGGAAAGGCTAGTCCACTTGCGAGTTGCTCGGGGGCCTCTCGGGATTCCTCTCCCGTCGATGCCGGGGTCTAAGACCTTGAGTGGATTCGGTGACGGAACCTGAGGTTTCCTCTCCAGCGATGACATGGATCTTGGGGGTACTTCTGGAGTCTCCCCAGGGGAGTCAGTCCTCGTCTCGAGTGGGGGCATGCACGTGCGCTTTCCTCCTGAACTGTAGTAGCAGTGTGGCGCTTCCCTTCCCGTGGATCAAGGGATCTTTGGCTTTCCCTCGAGGCTTTCCCACGAGGCTTTTCCACAGTGCTGTCCCACGTGCCACCGTGGTGTGAGTCGATCCTCGGCTTGAAAGTCGAGGCAGTGCAGGGAAAACAGGTTTCCCTGGAATGGACTGAGACATCTGGGGGACTCTGGGAATGGTGGCACGACCCTGGAGTTCCTCTCGCCTTTCCTGTGGAGAGCGCCTCCTCTTGAGATGCGACGGAACGCCGGGAATTCTTTCCCGAACCACGCAGGGAAAGGATCCCTCCTCTCGAGCTAGGAGGCAGAAACGGGGCTCCTCTGGATGTGGGCGGAACTCTAGTGCTTCCTCTCGAGTGGAGACGGGTATGTCGGGGAACTTCTTGAGTTGCAGCAAGGGTGTGAAGGACCCTTTGGAAGTTCCAGAGGTTAGGTGTGATTAGCCTCGAGACGCCTCAGCGGAAATGGGCCTCATCTCGCCTGGAGGGGAGAACCTCCTGGATTTTCTCGAGTTGCGGCAGGTGCTCTCGACTTACGACAGGGGACCTCAGGGACCCTCTCTGGTGGCCTCAGGAAAGGCCAGTCCCCATGCGAGTTGCTCGGAGGGCCTCTCGGGATTCCTCTCCCGTCGATGCCGGGGCCTAAGACCTTGTGTGGATGTCGGTGCCGGAACCGTGAGGATTCCTCTCCAGTGCTGACATGGATCTTGGGGTACTTCTGGAGTCTCCCCAGGGGAGTCAGTCCGTCGTCTCGAGTGGGGGCATGCACGTGCGCTTTCCTTCCGAGCTGTAGCAGCAGTGTCACGCTTCCCTTCACGCTGGATCAAGGGATCTGTGGCTTTCCCTCGAGGCTTTCCCACGAGGCTTTCCCACGAGGCTTTCCCACAGGGCTGTCCCACGTGCCACCGTGGTGTGAGTCGATCCTCGGCTTGAAAGTCGAGGCAGTGCAGGGAAAACAGGTTTCCCTGGAATGGACTGAGACATCTGGGGGACTCTGGGAATGGTGGCACGACCCTGGAGTTCCTCTCGCCTTTCCTGTGGAGCAGCGCCTCCTCTTGAGATGCGACGGAACGCCGCGAATTCTTTCCCGACACGCAGGGAAAGGATCCCTCCTCTCGAGCTAGGAGGCGGAAACGGGGCTCCTCTGGATGTGGGCCGGGACTCGCGTGCCTTCCTCTCCGAGTGGAGACGGGTATGTCGGGGAACTTCTTGAGTTGCAGCAAGGGTGTGAAGGACCCTTTGGAAGTTCCAGAGGTTAGGTGTGATTAGCCTCGAGACGCCTCAGCGGAAATGGGCCTCATCTCGCCTGGAGGGGAGAACCTCCTGGATTTTCTCGAGTTGCGGCAGGTGCTCTCGACTTACGACAGGGGACCTCAGGGACCCGCTCTGGTGGCCTCAGGAAAGGCCAGTCCCCATGCGAGTTGCTCGGGGGCCTCTCGGGATTCCTCTCCCGTCGATGCCGGGGCCTAAGATCTTGTGTGGAGTCGGTGCCGGAACCTGAGGCATTCCTCTCCAGTGCTGACATGGATCTTGGGGTACTTCTGGAGTCTCCCCAGGGGAGTCAGTCCTCGTCTCGAGTGGCGGCATGCACGTGCGCTTTCCTCCCGAGCTGTAGCAGCAGTGTCACGCTTTCCCTTCGCGTGGATAAAGGGATCTGTGGCTTTCCCTCGAGGCTTTCCCACGAGGCTTTCCCACAGGGCTGTCCCACGTGCCACCGTGGTGTGAGTCGATCCGTCGGCTTGAAAGTCGAGGCAGTGCAGGGAAAACAGGTTTCCCTGGAATGGACTGAGACATCTGGGGGACTCTGGGAATGGTGGCACGACCCTGGAGTTCCTCTCGCCTTTCCTGTGGAGAGCGCCTCCTCTTGAGATGCGACGGAAACGCCGGGAATTCTTTCCCGACCACGCAGGGAAAGGATCCCTCCTCTCGAGCTAGGAGGCGGAAACGGGGCTCCTCTGGATGTGGGCGGGACTCTCGTGCTTCCTCTCGAGTGGAGACGGTATGTCGGGGAACTTCTTGAGTTGCAGCAAGGGTGTGAAGGACCCTTTGGAAGTTCCAGAGGTTAGGTGTGATTAGCCTCCGAGAGCCTCAGCGGAAATGGGCCTCACTCGCCTGGAGGGGAGAACCTCCTGGATTTTCTCGAGTTGCGGCAGGTGCTCTCGACTTACGACGGGGACCTCAGGGACCCGCTCTGGTGGCCTCAGGAAAGGCCAGTCCCCATGCGAGTTGCTCGGGGCCTCTCGGGATTCCTCTCCCGTCGATGCCGGGGCCTAAGACCTTGTGTGGAGTCGGTGCCAGAACCTGAGGATTCCTCTCCAGTGCTGACATGGATCTTGGGGTACTTCTGGAGTCTCCCCAGGGAGTCAGTCCTCGTCTCGAGTGGGGGCATGCACGTGCGCTTTCCTCCCGAGCTGTAGCAGCAGTGTCCAGCTTCCCTTCGCGTGGATAAAGGGATCTGTGGCTTTCCCGCGAGGCTTTCCCACGAGGCTTTCCCACGAGGCTTTCCCACAGGGCTGTTCCACGTGCCACCGTGGTGTGAGTCGATCCTCGGCTTGAAAGTCGAGGCAGTGCAGGGAAAACAGGTTTCTCTGGAATGGACTGAGACATCTGGGGGACTCTGGGAATGGTGGCACGACCCTGGAGTTCCTCTCGCCTTTCCTGTGGAGAGCGCCTCCTCTTTGAGATGCGACGGAACGCCGGGAATTCTTTCCCGACCACGCAGGGAAAGGATCCCTCCTCTCGAGCTAGGAGGCGGAAACGGGGCTCCTCTGGATGTGGGCGGGACTCTCGTGCTTCCTCTCGAGTGGAGACGGGTATGTCGGGGAACTTCTTGAGTTGCAGCAAGGGTGTGAAGGACCCTTTGGAAGTTCCAGAGGTTAGGTGTGATTAGCCTCGAGACGCCTCAGCGGAAATGGGCCTCATCTCGCCTGGAGGGGAGAACCTCCTGGATTTTCTCGAGTTGCGGCAGGTGCTCTCGACTTATGACGGGGACCTCAGGGACCCGCTCTGGTGGCCTCAGGAAAGGCCAGTCCCCATGCGAGTTGCTCGGGGGCCTCTCGGGATTCCTCTCCCGTCGATGCCGGGTCCTAAGACCTTGTGTGGAGTCGGTGCCGGAACCTGAGGATTCCTCTCCAGTGCTGACATGGATCTTGGGGTACTTCTGGAGTCTCCCCAGGGGAGTCAGTCCTCGTCTCGAGTGGGGGCATGCACGTGCGCTTTCCTCCCGAGCTGTAGCAGCAGTGTCAGCGCTTCCCTTCGCGTGGATCAAGGGATCTGTGGCTTTCCCTCGAGGCTTTCCCACGAGGCTTTCCCACGAGGCTTTCCCACAGGGCTGTCCCACGTGCCACCGTGGTGTGAGTCGATCCTCGGCTTGAAAGTCGAGGCAGTGCAGGGAAAACAGGTTTCCCTGGAATGGACTGAGACATCTGGGGGACTCTGGGAATGGTGGCACGACCCTGGAGTTCCTCTCGCCTTTCCTGTGGAGAGCGCCTCCTCTTGAGATGCGACGGGAACGCCGGGAATTCTTTCCCGACCACGCAGGGAAAGGATCCCTCCTCTCGAGCTAGGAGGCGGAAACGGGGCTCCTCTGGATGTGGGCGGGACTCTCGTGCTTCCTCTCGAGTGGAGACGGGTATGTCGGGGAACTTCTTGAGTTGCAGCAAGGGTGTGAAGGACCCTTTGGAAGTTCCAGAGGTTAGGTGTGATTAGCCTCGAGACGCCTCAGCGGGAAATGGGCCTCATCTCGCCTGGAGGGGAGAACCTCCTGGATTTTCTCGAGTTGCGGCAGGTGCTCTCGACTTACGACGGGGACCTCAGGGACCCGCTCTGGTGGCCTCAGGAAAGGCCAGTCCCCATGCGAGTTGCTCGGGGGCCTCTCGGGATTCCTCTCCCGTCGATGCCGGGGCCTAAGACCTTGTGTGGAGTCGGGTGCCGGAACCTGAGGATTCCTCTCCAGTGCTGACATGGATCTTGGGGGTACTTCTGGAGTCTCCCCAGAGGAGTCAGTCCTCGTCTCGAGTGGGGGCATGCACGTGCGCTTTCCTCCGAGCTGTAGCAGCAGTGTCACGCTTCCCTTCGCCGTGGATCAAGGGATCTGTGGCTTTCCCTCGAGGCTTTCCACGAGGCTTTCCCACGAGGCTTTCCCACAGGGCTGTCCCACGTGCCACCGTGGTGTGAGTCGATCCTCGGCTTGAAAGTCGAGGCAGTGCAGGGAAAACAGGTTTCCCTGGAATGGACTGAGACATCTGGGGGACTCTGGAATGGTGGCACGACCCTGGAGTTCCTCTCGCCTTTCCTGTGGAGAGCGCCTCCTCTTGAGATGCGACAGGAAACGCCGGGAATTCTTTCCCGACCACGCAGGGAAAGGATCCCTCCTCTCGAGCTAGGAGGCAGGAAACGGGCTCCTCTGGATGTGGGCGGGACTCTCGTGCTTCCTCTCGAGTGGAGACGGGTATGTCGGGGACTTCTTGAGTTGCAGCAAGGGTGTGAAGGACCCTTTGGAAGTTCCAGAGGTTAGGTGTGATTAGCCTCGAGACGCCTCAGCGGAAATGGGCCTCATCTCGCCTGGAGGGGAGAACCTCCTGGATTTTCTCGAGTTGCGGCAGGTGCTCTCGACTTACGACGGGGACCTCAGGGACCCGCTCTGGTGGCCTCAGGAAAGGCCAGTCCCCATGCGAGTTGCTCGGGGCCTCTCGGGATTCCTCTCCCGTCGATGCCGGGGCCTAAGACCTTGTGTGGAGTCAGGTGCCGGAACCTGAGGATTCCTCTCCAGTGCTGACATGGATCTTGGGGTACTTCTGGAGTCTCCCAGAGGGAGTCAGTCCTCGTCTCGAGTGGGGCATGCACGTGCGCTTTCCTCCCGAGCTGTAGCAGCAGTGTCACGCTTCCCTTCGCGTGGATCAAGGGATCTGTGGCTTTCCCGAGGCTTTCCCACGAGGCTTTCCCACGAGGCTTTCCCACAGGGCTGTCCCACGTGCCACCGTGGTGTGAGTCGATCCTCAGCTTGAAAGTCGAAGCAGTGCAGGGAAAACAGGTTTCCCTGGAATGGACTGAGACATCTGGGGGACTCTGGGAATGGTGTCACGACCCTGGAGTTCCTCTCGCCTTTCCTGTGGAGAGCGCCTCCTCTTGAGATGCGACAGGGAACGCCGGGAATTCTTTCCCGACCACGCAGGGAAAGGATCCCTCCTCTCGAGCTAGGAGGCGGAAACGGGGCTCCTCTGGATGTTGGGCGGGACTCTCGTGCTTCCTCTGCGAGTGGAGACAGGTATGTCGGGGAACTTCTTGAGTTGCAGCAAGGGGTGTGAAGGACTCTTTCGAAGTTCAGAGGTTAGATGTCATTAGCCATCGAGACGCCTCAGCGGAAT
>NW_017194306.1:0-9400 GCF_001704415.2 Capra hircus
CGCGGGCGCCTCGGGAGGGGCGGGACGCGCGGCGCCGGCTCGAGGGGGAGACGGGATGGCGGGGAAATTCGGGAGGCAGCAAGGGGGGAAGGACCCGGGGAAGCCAGAGAGGGGGAGGAGCCGCGAGACGCCGCAGCGGAAAGGGGCCGCAGCGCGCCGGGAGGGGAGAACCGCCGGGAGGGCGCCAGGGGCGGCAGGGCGCGCGACGGACGACGGGGACCCAGGACCCGCGCGGGGGCCGCAGGGGCAGGCCAGGCTCCGCGGGAGTCGAGGCCGGCCGAAGACCGGGGGGAGCGGGGGCCGGAACCGGAGGAGGCCGCGCCAGGGCGGACAGGGAGCGGGGGGACGGCGGGAGGCCCCAGGGGAGGCAGGCCGCGGCGCAGGGGGGGGCAGGCACGGGGGGCGGGCCGCCGAGCGGGAGCAGCAGGGCAAGCGGCCCGGCGCGGGAGCAAGGGAGCGGGGGGGGCCGCGCCCGCGGGGCGAGCGGGCCCACGAGGCGGGCCACAGAGGCGGCCCACGGGCCACCGGGGGGAGGCGAGCCGCGGCGGGAAAGGCGAGGCAGGGCAGGGAAAACAGGGGCCCGGGAAGGGACGGAGACAGCGGGGGACGCGGGAAGGTGGCACGACCCGGGAGGGCCGCGCGCCGGGCCGGGGAGAGCGCCGCCGCGGGAGAGGCGACGGGAACGCCGGGAAGGCGGGCCCGACCACGGAGAAAGGAGCCCGCCGCGCGAGCGAGGAGGGGCGAAACGGGGCGCCGCGGAGGGGGCGGGACGCGCGGGCGGCCGCGCGAGGGGAGACGGGGAGGGCGGGGAACGGCGGGAGGGGCAGCAAGGGGGAAGGACCCGGGGGAAGGGCCAGGGGAGGGAGGAGCCGCGAGACGCCAGCGGAAAGGGGCCGCAGCGCGCCGGAGGGGAGAACCGCCGGGAGGGCGAGGGGGGCAGGGGCGCGCGACGGACGACGGGACCGCAGGGACCCGCGGGGGGGCCGCAGGAAAGGCCAGGCCCCAGGGGAGGGGGGCGGGGGGGCCGCGCGGGAGGCCGCGCCCGGGAGGCCGGGGGGGCCGGGGGGAGGCGGGCCGGAACCGGAGGAGGCCGCGCCAGGGCGGACAGGGAGCGGGGGACGGCGGGAGGCGCCCAGGGGAGGCAGGCCGCGGCGCGAGGGGGGCAGGCACGGGCGCGGGCCGCCCGAGCGGGAGCAGCAGGGGCACGCGGCCCGGCGCGGGAGCAAGGGAGCGGGGCGGGCCCGCGAGGCGGGCCCACGAGGGCCACGAGGCGGGCCACAGGGCGGGCCACGGGCCACCGGGGGGGAGGCGAGCCGCGGCGGGAAAGGCGAGGCAGGGCAGGGAAAACAGGGCCCGGGAAGGGACGGAGACAGCGGGGCGGACGCGGGGAAGGGGGGCACGACCCGGGAGGGCCGCGCGCCGGGCCGGGGGAGAGCGCCGCCGCGGGAGAGGCGACGGAACGCGGAAGGCGGGCCGACCACGCAGGAAAGGAGCCCGCCGCGCGAGCGAGAGCGCGGAAACGGGGCGCCGCGGGAGGGGGCGGGACGCGCGGGGGGCCGCGCGAGGGAGACGGGAGGGGGGAACGGCGGGAGGGGCAAGGGGGGGGGGAAGACCGGGGAAGGGCCAGGGGGGGGAGGAGCGCGAGACGCCGCAGGGGAAAGGGGCCGGCGCGCCGGAGGGAGAACCGCCGGGAGGGCGCGAGAGGGGCGGCAGGGGCGCGCGACGGACGACGGGGACCGCAGGGACCCGCGGGGGGCCGCAGGAAGGCCAGGCCCCAGGCGAGGGGCGCGGGGCCGCGCGGGAGGCCGCGCCGGCGAGGCCGGGGCCGAAGACCGGGGGGGAGGGGGGCGGAACCGGAGGAGGCCGCGCCAGGGCGGACAGGGAGCGGGGGGACGGCGGGAGGCGCCCAGGGGAGGCAGGCCGCGGCGCGAGGGGGGCAGGCACGGGGCGCGGGCCGCCGAGCGGGAGCAGCAGGGCGCGCGGCCCGGCGCGGGGAGCAAGGGGGCGGGGGCGGGGCAGGCGGGACGCGGGCCCACAGGGCGGGCCACGGGCCACCGGGGGGGGAGGCGAGCCGCGGCGGGAAAGGCGAGGCAGGGCAGGGGAAAACAGGGGGCCCGGGAAGGGACGGAGACAGCGGGGACGCGGGGAAGGGGGCACGACCCGGGAGGGCCGCGCGCCGGGCCGGGAGAGCGCCGCCGCGGGAGAGGCGACAGGAACCGGAAGGCGGGCCCGACCACGCAGGGAAAGGAAGCCGGCGCGCGCGAGCGAGGAGCGGAAACGGGGCCGCGGGAGGGGCGCGGACGCGCGGGCGGCCGCGCGAGGGAGACGGGAGGGCGGGGAACGGCGGGAGGGGCAGCAAGGGGGGAAGGACCCGGGGGAGGGCCAGAGGGGAGGGGAGGAGCCGCGAGACGCCGCAGCGGAAAGGGGCCGCAGCGCGCCGGGAGGGGGGAGAACCGCCGGGAGGGGCGCGAGGGCGGCGGCGCGCGACGGAGGACGGGGGACCGCTGGCCAGGCGAGGGGCGCGCCGAGGGGCCGCCGCCAGAGGGCCCCGAGCAACGCGCAGGGGACGGGCCGGGCCGGAGGCCACCAGAGCGGGCCCGGAGGGCCCCGGCGGAAGGCGAGAGCACCGGCCGCAACGGAGAAAAGCCAGGAGGGGCGCCCCGCCAGGCGAGAGGAGGCCCAGGGCCGCGGAGGCGGCGCGAGGCGAAGCACACCGAACCGCGGGAACGGCCAAAGGGGCCGGCACACCCGGGCGGCAACGCAAGAAGGGGCCCGACAGACCCGGCCACGCGAGAGGAAGCACGAGAGGCCGCCCACAGCCAGAGGAGCCCCGGGGCGCCGCGAGCGCGAGAGGAGGGAGCCGGGCCCGGCGGGGGCGGGAAAGAAGGCCGCGGGCCGGCGCAGCGCAAGAGGAGGCGCGCGCCACAGGAAAGGCGAGAGGAACGCCAGGGGCGGGCCACCAGGCCAGAGGCCCCAGAGGGCGCAGGCCAGGCCAGGGAAACCGGGGGCCCGGCACGGCCGCGACGGGCAAGCCGAGGAGCGACGCACACCACGGGGGCACGGGGGAAGCCCGGGGGGAAAGCCGCGAGGGAAAGCCACAGAGCCCGGGAGCCACGCGAAGGGAAGCGGACACGGCGGCGACAGCGCGGAGGAAAGCGCACGGGCAGGCCCCCACGCGAGACGAGGACGGACGCCCCGGGGAGACGCCAGAAGGACCCCAAGAGCCAGGGCAGCACGGGAGAGGAAGCCGCAGGGGCCGGCACCGACGCCACACAAGGGCGGAGGCCCGGCAGCGACGGGAGAGGAAGCCGAGAGGCCCCGAGCAACGCGCAGGGGGACGGGCCGGGCCGGAGGCCACCAGAGCGGGGCCCGGAGGCCCCGGCGGAAGGCGAGAGCACCGGCCGCAACGCGAGAAAAGCCAGGAGGGGCGCCCCGCCAGGCGAGAGGAGGCCCAGGGCCGGAGGCGGCGCGAGGCGAAGCACACCGAACGCGGGAACGGCCAAAGGGGCCGGCACACCCGGGCGGCAACGCAAGAAGGGCCCCGACAGACCCGGCGCCACGCGAGAGGAAGCACGAGAGGCCCGCCCACAGCCAGAGGAGCCCCGGGGCCGCCGAGCGCGAGAGGAGGGAGCCGGGCCGGCGGGGGGGGAAAGAAGGCCGGCGGGCCCGGCGCAGCGCAAGAGGAGGCGCGCGCCACAGGAAAGGCGAGAGGAACGAAGGCAGGCCAGAGGCCCCCAGGGGGCGCAGGCCAGGCCAGGGAAACCGGGGCCCGGCACGGCCGCGACGGGCAAGCGAGGAGCGACGCACACCACGGGGGCACGGGGGACAGCCCGGGGGGAAAGCCGCGGGGAAAGCCGCGGGGGAAAGCCGCGAGGGAAAGCCACAGAGCCCGGGAGCCACGCGAAGGGAAGCGGACACGGCGGCGACAGCGCGGAGGAAAGCGCACGGGCAGGCCCCCACGCGAGACGAGGACGGACGCCCCGGGGAGACGCCAGAAGGACCCCAAGAGCCAGGGCAGCACGGGAGAGGAAGCCGCAGGGGCCGGCGACGCCACACAAGGGCGGAGGCCCCGGCAGCGACGGGAGAGGAAGCCCGAGAGGCCCCCGAGCAACGCGCAGGGGGACGGGCCGGGCCGGAGGCCACCAGAGCGGGGGCCCGGAGGGCCCCGGCGGAAGGCGAGCACCGGCCGCAACGCGAGAAAAGCCAGGAGGGGCGCCCCAGGCGAGAGGAGGCCCAGGGCCGCGGAGGCGGCGCGAGGCGAAGCACACCGAACCGCGGGAACGGCCAAAGGGGCCGGCACACCCGGGCGGCAACGCAAGAAGGGCCCCGACAGACCCGGCGCCACGCGAGAGGAAGCACGAGAGGCCCGCCACAGCCAGAGGAGCCCCCGGGCCGCCGCCGAGCGCGAGAGGAGGAGCCGGGCCCGGCGGGGGCGGGAAAGAAGGCCCGGCGGGCCGGCGCAGCGCAAGAGGAGGGGCGCGCCACAGGAAAGGCGAGAGGAACGCCAGGGGCGGGCCACCAGGCCCAGAGGCCCCCAGAGGGCGCAGGCCAGGCCAGGGAAACCGGGGCCCGGCACGGCCGCGACGGGCAAGCCGAGGAGCGACGCACACCAGGGGCACGGGGGACAGCCCGGGGAAAGCCGGGGGAAAGCCGCGGGGGAAAGCCGCGAGGGAAAGCCACAGAGCCGGGAGCCACGCGAAGGAAGCGGACACGGCGGCGACAGCGCGGGAGGAAAGCGCCACGGGCAGGCCCAACGCGAGACGAGGACGGACGCCCCGGGGGAGACGCCAGAAGGACCCCAAGAGCCAGGGCAGCACGGGAGAGGAAGCCGCAGGGGCCGGCACCGACGCCAACACAAGGCGGAGGCCCCGGCAGCGACGGGAGAGGAAGCCGAGAGGCCCCCGAGCAACGCGCAGGGGGACGGGCCGGGCCGGAGGCCACCAGAGCGGGGCCCGGAGGGCCCCGGCGGAAGGCGAGAGCACCGGCCGCAACGCGAGAAAAGCCAGGAGGGCGCCCCGCCAGGCGAGAGGAGGCCCAGGGCCGCGGAGGCGCGCGAGGCGAAGCACACCGAACCGCGGGAACGGCCAAAGGGGCCGGCACACCCGGCGGCAACGCAAGAAGGGCCCGACAGACCCGGCGCCACGCGAGAGGAAGCACGAGAGGCCCGCCCACAGCCAGAGGAGCCCCGGGGCCGCCGCCGAGCGCGAGAGGAGGGGAGCCGGCCCGGCGGGGGCGGGAAAGAAGGCCGGCGGGCCCGGCGCAGCGCAAGAGGAGGCGCGCGCCACAGGAAAGGCGAGAGGAACGCCAGGGGCGGGCCACCAGGCCCAGAGGCCCCCAGAGGGCGCAGGCCAGGCCAGGGAAACCGGGGGCCCGCACGGCCGCGACGGGCAAGCCGAGGAGCGACGCACACCACGGGGCACGGGCGGACAGCCCGGGGGAAAGCCGCGGGGAAAGCCGCGGGGGAAAGCCGCGAGGGAAAGCCACAGAGCCCGGGAGCCACGCGAAGGGAAGCGGGACACGGCGGCGACAGCGCGGGAGGAAAGCGCACGGGCAGGCCCCACGCGAGACGAGGACGGACGCCCCGGGGAGACGCCAGAAGGACCCCAAGAGCCAGGGCAGCACGGGAGAGGAAGCCGCAGGGGCCGCACCGACGCCACACAAGGGCGGAGCCCCGCAGCGACGGGAGAGGAAGCCCGAGAGGCCCCCGAGCAACGCGCAGGGGGACGGGCCGGGCCGGAGGCCACCAGAGCGGGGCCCGGAGGGCCCCGGCGGAAGGCGAGAGCACCGGCCGCAACGCGAGAAAAGCCAGGAGGGGCGCCCCGCCAGGCGAGAGGAGGCCCAGGGCCGCGGAGGCGGCGCGAGGCGAAGCACACCGAACCGCGGGAACGGCCAAAGGGGCCGGCACACCCGGGCGGCAACGCAAGAAGGCCCCGACAGACCCGGCGCACGCGAGAGGAAGCACGAGAGGCCCGCCCACAGCCAGAGGAGCCCCGGGCCGCCGCCGAGCGCGAGAGGAGGGAGCCGGCCCGGCGGGGGCGGGAAAGAAGGCCCGGCGGGCCCGGCGCAGCGCAAGAGGAGGCGCGCGCCACAGGAAAGGCGAGAGGAACGCCAGGGGCGGGCCACCAGGCCAGAGGCCCCAGAGGGCGCAGGCCAGGCCAGGGAAACCGGGGGCCCGGCACGGCCGCGACGGGCAAGCCGAGGAGCGACGCACACCACGGGGGCACGGGGGACAGCCCGGGGGAAAGCCGCGGGGAAAGCCGCGGGGGAAAGCCGCGAGGGAAAGCCACAGAGCCCGGGAGCCACGCGAAGGGAAGCGGGACACGGCGGCGACAGCGCGGGAGGAAAGCGCACGGGGCAGGCCCCACGCGAGACGAGGACGGACGCCCCGGGGGAGACGCCAGAAGGACCCCAAGAGCCAGGGCAGCACGGGAGAGGAAGCCGCAGGGGCCGGCACCGACGCCACACAAGGCGGAGGCCCCGGCAGCGACGGGAGAGGAAGCCGAGAGGCCCCGAGCAACGCGCAGGGGACGGGCCGGGCCGGAGGCCACCAGAGCGGGGCCCGGAGGCCCCGGCGGAAGGCGAGAGCACCGGCCGCAACGCGAGAAAAGCCAGGAGGGGCGCCCCGCCAGGCGAGAGGAGGCCCAGGGCCGCGGAGGCGGCGCGAGGCGAAGCACACCGAACCGCGGGAACGGCCAAAGGGCCGGCACACCCGGGCGGCAACGCAAGAAGGGCCCCGACAGACCCGGCGCCACGCGAGAGGAAGCACGAGAGGCCCGCCCACAGCCAGAGGAGCCCCGGGCCGCCGCCGAGCGCGAGAGGAGGGAGCCGGGCCCGGCGGGGGCGGGAAAGAAGGCCGGCGGGCCCGGCGCAGCGCAAGAGGAGGCGCGCGCCACAGGAAAGGCGAGAGGAACGCCAGGGGCGGGCCACCAGGCCCAGAGGCCCCAGAGGGCGCAGGCCAGGCCAGGGAAACCGGGGGCCCGGCACGGGCCGCGACGGGCAAGCCGAGGAGCGACGCACACCACGGGGGCACGGGGGACAGCCCGGGGGGAAAGCCGCGGGGAAAGCCGCGGGGAAAGCCGCGAGGGAAAGCCACAGAGCCCGGGAGCCACGCGAAGGGAAGCGGACACGGCGGCGACAGCGCGGGAGGAAAGCGCAGCGGGCAGGCCCCCACGCGAGACGAGGACGGACGCCCCGGGGGAGACGCCAGAAGGACCCCAAGAGCCAGGGCAGCACGGGAGAGGAAGCCGCAGGGCCGGCACCGACGCCACACAAGGGCGGAGGCCCCGGCAGCGACGGGAGAGGAAGCCGAGAGGCCCCGAGCAACGCGCAGGGGACGGGCCGGGCCGGAGGCCACCAGAGCGGGGCCGGAGGCCCGGCGGAAGGCGAGAGCACCGGCCGGCAACGCGAGAAAAGCAGGAGGGGCGCCCGCCAGGCGAGAGGAGGCCCAGGCCGCGGAGGCGGCGCGAGGCGAAGCACACCGAACCGCGGGAACGGCCAAAGGGGCCGGCACACCCGGGCGGCAACGCAAGAAGGGCCCCGACAGACCCGGCGCCACGCGAGAGGAAGCACGAGAGGCCCGCCCACAGCCAGAGGGAGCCCGGGGCCGCCGCCGAGCGCGAGAGGAGGGAGCCGGGCCGGCGGGGCGGGGAAAGAAGGCCGCGGGCCCGGCGCAGCGCAAGAGGAGGCGCGCGCCACAGGAAAGGCGAGAGGAACGCCAGGGGCGGGCCACCAGGCCCAGAGGCCCCCAGAGGCGCAGGGCCAGGCACAGGGCGGGCCACGGGCCACCGGGGGGGAGGGCGAGCCGAGGGCGGAAAGGCGAGCAGGCAGGGAAAACAGGGGGCCCGGAAGGGACGGAGACAGCGGGGGGACGCGGGGGAAGGGGGGCACGACCCGGGAGGGCCGCGCGCCGGGCCGGGAGAGCGCCGCCGCGGAGAGGCGACGGGGAACGCCGGAAGGCGGGCCCGACCACGCAGGGAAAGGAGCCCGCCGCGCGAGGAGGAGGCGGAAACGGGCGCGCGGGAGGGGGGCGGGACGCGCGGGCGGCCGCGCGAGGGAGACGGGGAGGGCGGGGGAACGGCGGGAGGGGCAGCAAGGGGGGAAGGACCCGGGGGAAGGGGCAGAGGGAGAGGGGGAGAGGCGAGACGCCGCAGCGGAAAGGGGCCGCAGCGCGCCGAGGGGAGAACCGCCGGGAGGGGCGCGAGGGCGGCAGGGGCGCGCGACGGACGACGGGGACCGCAGGGACCCGCGCGCGGGGGCCGCAGGAAAGGCCAGGCCCCAGGCGAGGGCGCGGGGGCCGCGCGGGAGGCCGCGCCCGGCGAGGCCGGGCCGAAGACCGGGGGGGAGGCGGGGGCCGGAACCGGAGGAGGCCGCGCCAGGGCGGACAGGGAGCGGGGGACGGCGGGAGGCGCCCCAGGGGAGGCAGGCCGCGGCGCGAGGGGGCAGGCACGGCGCGGGCGCCCGAGCGGGAGCAGCAGGGGCACGGCCCGGCGCGGGGGAGCAAGGGAGCGGGGGCGGGCCGCGAGGCGGCGAGCCACGAGGCGGGCCACAGGGCGGGCCACGGGGGGGGGAGGCGAGCCGCGGCGGGAAAGGCGAGGCAGGGCAGGAAAACAGGGGCCCGGAAGGGACGGAGACAGCGGCGGGGGACGCGGGGGAAGGGGGCACGACCCGGGAGGGCCGCGCGCCGGGCCGGGGGAGAGCGCCGCCGCGGGAGAGGCGACGGGAACGCCGGGAAGGCGGGCCGACCACGCAGGGAAAGGAGCCCGCGCGCGCGAGGAGGCGGAAACGGGGCCGCCGCGGGAGGGGGCGGGACGGCGCGGGCGGCGCGCGAGGGGAGACGGGGAGGGCGGGGAACGGCGGGAGGGCAGCAAGGGGGGAAGGACCCGGGGAAGGGCCAGGGGGAGGGGAGGAGCCGCGAGACGCCGCGCGGAAAGGGGCCGCAGCGCGCCGGGGAGGGGAGAACGCCGGGAGGGGCGCGAGGGCGGCAGGGGCGCGCACGGACGACGGGACCGCAGGGACCCGCGGGGGGCCGCAGGAAAGGCCCAGGCCCCAGGCGAGGGGCGGGGGCCGCGCGGGAGGCCGCGCCGGCGAGGCCGGGGCCGAAGACCGGGGGAGGCGGGGCCGCGAACCGGAGGAGGCCGCGCCAGGGCGGACAGGGAGCGGGGCGGACGGCGGGAGGCGCCCAGGGGAGGCAGGCCGCGGGCGCGAGGGGGGGCAGGCACGGGGGGCCGCCCGAGCGGGGCAGCGCAGGGGCAGGCGGCCCGGCGCGGGGAGCAAGGGAGCGGGGGGCGGGCCCGCGAGGCGGGCCCACGAGGCGGGCCCACGAGGCGGCCCACAGGCGGGCCCACGGGCACCGGGGGGGAGGGGAGCCGCGGCGGAAAGGCGAGGCAGGGCAGGGAAAACA
>NW_017194307.1:0-9400 GCF_001704415.2 Capra hircus
GGACACGTGGGACAGCCCTGTGGGAGAGCCTCGGAGGGAAAGACTCGAGGGAAAGCCACAGATCCCTTGATCACGCAAGCAGAAGCATGACACTGCTGCTACAGCATGGGAGGAAAGGCACACTCATGCCCCCACTCGAGACGAGGCCTGAAATCCCCTGGGGAGACTCCAGAGTACCCAAGATCCATGTCAGCACTGGAGAGGAATCCTCAGGTTCCGGCACCGACTCCACACAAGGTCTTAGGCCCCGCATCGACGGGAGAGGAATCCCGAGAGGCCCCCGAGCAACTCGCATGGGACTGGCCTTTCCTGAGGCCACCAGAGCGGGTCCCTGAGGTCCCCGTCGTAAGTCGAGAGCACCTGCCGCAACTCGAGAAAATCCAGGAGGTTCTCCCCTCCAGGCCAGATGAGGCCCATTTCCGCTGAGCGTGTTTCGAGGCTAATCACACCTAACCTCTGGAACTTCCAAAGGTACTTCACACCCTTGCTGCAACTCAAGAAGTTCCCCGACATACCCGGCTCCACTTGAGAGGAAGCACGAGAGTCCGCCCACATCCAGAGGAGCCCCGTTTCCGCTCCTAGCTCGAGAGGAGGGATCCTTTCCCTGCGTGGTCGGGAAAGAATTCCCGGCGTTCCCGTCGCATCTCAAGAGGCAGGCGCTCTCCACAGGAAAGGCGAGAGGAACTCCAGGGTCGTGCCACCATTCCCAGAGACAACCAGATGTCTCCATCCATTCCAGGGAAACCTGCATTTCCCTGCACTGCCTCGACTTTCAAGCCGAGGATCGACTCACACCACGGTGGCACGTGGGACACCCTGTGGGAAAGCCCTCGTTAGAAAGCCTCGTGGGTGGAAAGCCTCGAGGGAAAGCCACAGATCCCTTGATCCACGCGAAGGCAAGCGTGACACTGCTGCTACAGCTCGGGAGGAAAGCGCACGTGCATGCCCCCACTCGAGACGAGGACTGACTCCCCTGGGGAGACTCCAGAAGTACCCCAAGATCCATGTCAGCACTGGAAGGAATCCTCAGGTTTCGCAGCGACTCCACACAAGGTCTTAGGCCGCGCATCGATGGGAGAGGAATCCCGAGAGCCCCGAGCAACTCGCATGGGACTGGCCTTTCCTGAGGCCACCAGAGCGGTCCCTGAGGTCCCCGTCGTAAGTCGAGAGCACCTGCCGCAACTCGAGAAAATCCAAGAGGTTCTCCCCTCCAGGCGAGACGAGGCCCATTTCCACTGTGGCGTCTCAGGCTAATCACATCTAACATCTGGAACTTCCAAAGGGTCCTTTACAACCATGTTGCAACTCAAGCAGTTCCCCGACATACCTGTCTCGACTCGATAGGAAGCACGAGAGTCCCGTCCACATCCAGAGGAGCCCCGTTTCCGCCTCCTAGCTCGAGAGGAAGGATCCTTTCCCTGCATGGTCGGGAAAGAATTCCCGGCGTTTTCCGTCACTTCTCAAGAGGAGGCGCTCTCCACAGGAAAGGCGAGAGAAACTCCAGGGTCGGGCCACCATTCCAGAGTCCCCCAGATGTCTCAGTCCATTCCAGGGAAACCAGCATTCCCTGCATTGCCTCGACTTTCAAGCCGAGGATCGACTCACACCACGGTGGCACGTGGGACAGCCCTGTGGGAAAGCCTCATGGGAAAGCCTCGTGGGAAAGCCTCGAGGGAAAGCCCCTTATCTCTTGATCCATGCGAAGGCAAGCACGACACTGCTGCTTCAGCTCGGAGGAAAGCGCAAGTGCGTGCCCCCACTCGAGACGAGACTGACTCTCCTGAGGAGACTCCAGACGTACCCCAAGATCCATGTCAGCACTGGAAAGGAATGCTGAGATTCCAGCACCTACTCCACACAAGGTCTTAGGCCACGGCATTGACGGGAGAGGAATCCCAAGAGGCCCCCGAGCAACTCGCATGGCGACTGGCCTTTCCTGAGACCACAAGAGCGGGTTCCTGAGGTCCCCATCGTAAGTTGAGAGCACCTGCCGCAACTCGAGAAAATCCAGGAGGTTCCCCCTCCAGGCGAGATGAGGCCCATTTCCGCTGAGGCGTCTCGAGGCTAATCACACCTAACTTCTGGAACTTCCAAAGGGTCCTTCACACTCTTGCTGCAACTCAAGAAGTTCCGTGACATGCCCGTCTCCACTCGAGAGGAACCACGAGAGTCCCGCCCTCATCCAGAGGAGCCCGTTTCCGCCTCCTAGCTCGAGAGGAGGGATCCTTTCCCTGTGTGGTCGGGAAAGAATTCCCGGCGTTTCCGTCGCATCTCAAGAGGAGGCGCTCTCCACAGGAAAGGCGAGAGGAACTCCAGGGTCGTGCCACCATTCCCAGAGTCCCCCAGATGTCTCAGTCCATTCCAGGGAAACCTGTTTTCCCTGCACTGCCTCGACTTTCAAGCCGAGGATTGACTCACACCATGGTGGCACGTGGGACAGCCCTGTGGGAAAGCCTCCTGGGCAAGCCTTGAGGGAAAGGCACAGATCCCTTGATCCACGCGAAGGGAAGCGTGACACTGCTGCTACAACTCGAGAGGAAATCGCACGTGCATGCCCCAATACGAGACGAGGACTGACTCCCCTGGGGAGACTCCAGAAAATACCCTAAGATCCATGTCAGCACCGGAGAGGAAACCTCAGGTTCCGGCACCGACTCCACACAAGGTCTTAGGCCCGGCATCGACAGGAGAGGAATCCCGAGATGCCGTCGACCAATTCGCTGGGACTGGCCTTGCCTGAGGCCACCAGAGCGGGTCCCTGAGGTCACCATCATAAGTCGAGAGCACCTGCCGCAACTCGAGAAAATCCAGGAGGTTCTCCCCTCCAGGAGAGATTAGGCCCATTTCCGCAGCAGCGTCTCGAGGCTAATCACACCTAACCTCTGGAACTTCCAAAGGGTCCTTCACACCCTTGCTGCAATTCAAGAAGTTCCTCGACATACCCGTCTCCACTCGAGAGGAAGCACGAGAGTCCCACCCACATCCAGAGGAGCCCAGTTTCCACCTCCTAGCTCGAAAGGAGGGATCCTTTCCCTGCGTGGTCGGGAAAGAATTCCTGCGTTCCCGTCGCATCTCAAAAAGAGGAGCTCTCCACAGGAAAGGCGAGAGGAACTCCAGGGTCCGGCCACCATTCCCAGAGTCCCCCAGATGTCTCAGTCCATTCCAGGGAAACCTGTTTTCCCTGCACTGCCTCGACTTTCAAGCGAGGATCGACTCACACCATGGTGGCACGTGGGAGAGGCTGTGGGAAGGATTCATTGGAAAGCCTCGTGGGAAAGCCCGAGGGAAAGCCACAGATCCCTTGTTCCACGCGAAGGGAAGCGTGACAATGCTGCTAGAGCTCGGGAGGAAAGCGCACGTGCATACCCAAACTCGAGACCAGGACTGACTCCCCTGGGGAGACTCCAGAAGTACCCCAAGATCCATGTCAGCACTGGAGAGGAATCCTCAGGTTCCAGCACCGACTCCACACAAGGTCTTAGGCCCGGCATCGTCGGGAGAGGAATCCCGAGAGGCCCCGAGCAACTCGCATGGGGACTGGCCTTTCCTAAGGCCAACAGAGCGGGTCCCTATTGTGCCCTTTGTAAGTTGAGAGCACCTGCCGCAACTCGAGAAAATCCAGGAGGTTCTCACCTCCAGGCGTGATGAGGCCCATTTCCGCTGAGGCGTCTCGAGGCTAATCACACATAACCTCTGAAACTTCCAAAGGGTCCTTCACACCCCTGCTGCAACTTAAGAAGTTCCCAGATAAACCCATCTCCACTCGAGAGGAAGCACGAGAGTCCCGCCCACATCCAGAGGAGCCCCGTTTCCGCCTCCTAGCTCGAGAGCAGGGATCCGTTCCCTGCGTGGTCGGGAAAGAATTCCCGGCGTTTCCCGTCGCATCTCAAAAAAGAGGCGCTCTCCACAGGAAAGGCGATAGGAACTCCAGGGTGGTGCCACCATTCCCAGAGTGCCCCAGATATCTCAGTCCATTCCAGGGAAACCTGTTTTCCCTGCACTGCCTCAACTTTCAAGCCGAGGATCGACTCACACCACGGTGGCACGTGGGACAGCCCTGTGGGAAAGCCTCGTGTGAAAGCCTCATGGGAAAGCCCCGAGGGAAAGCCACTGATCCCTTGATCCCTCGGGAAGGGAAGCGTGACACTGCTGCTGCAATTCGGGAGGAAAGCACACGTGCATGCCCCTACTTGAGACGAGGACTGACTCCCCTGGGGAGACTCCGGAGGTACCCCAAGATCCATGTCAGCACTGGAGAGTAATCCTCACGTTCCGGCTCCGACTCCACACAAGGTCTTAAGCCCCGGCATGACGGCAGAGAAATCCCGAGAGGCCCCGAGCAACTCGCATGGGGACTGGCCTTTCCTGAGGCCACCAGAGCGGGTCCCTGAGGTCTCCGTCGTAAGACGAGAGGACCTGCCGCAACTAGAAACAATCCAGGAGGTTGTCCCCTCCAGGCGAGATGAGGCCCATTTCCGCTGAGGCGTCTCGAGGCTAATCACACCTAACCTCTGGAACTTCCAAAGGTCCTTCACACCCTTGCTGCACTCAAGAAGTTCCCCGACATTCCCGTCTCTACTCCAGAGTAAGCACGAGAGCCCGCCCACATCCAGAGGAGCCCCGTTTCCGCCTCCTAGCTCGAGAGGAGGGATCCTTTCCCTGCGTGGTCGGGAAAGAATTCCCGGCATTCCCGTCGCATCTCAAGAGGAGGCGCTCTCCACTGGAAGGCGAGAGGAACTCCCGGGTCTTGCCACCATTCCAGAGTCCCGCAGATGTCTAAGTCCATTCCAGGGAAATCTGTTTTCCCTCGATTGCCGCGACTTTCAAGCGAGGATCGACTCACACCACGGTGGCACGTGGACAGCCCTGTGAGAAAGCCTTCTGGGAAAGCCTCGTGGGAGAGCCTCAAGGGAAAGGCACAGATCCCTTGATCCACGCGAAGGGAAGCGTGACACTGCTGCTACAGCTCGGGGGAGGAAAGCGCACGTGCATGCCCCACTCGAGACGAGGACTGACTCCCCTGGGGAGACTCCAGAAATACCCCAAGATCCATGTCAGCACTGGAGAGGAATCCTCAGGTTCCGGCACCGTCTCCACACAAGGTTTTAGGCCCCGGCATCGACGCGGAGAAGAATCCCGAGAGAGCCCCAGAGCAACTCGCATGGGGACTGGCCTTTCCTGAGGCCACCAGAGCGGTTCCCTGAGGTCCCCGTAGTAAGTCAAGAGCACCTGCCGCAACTCGAGAAAATCCAGGAGGTTCTCCCCTCCAGGCGAGATGAGGCCCTTTTCCTCTGAGGCGTCTCGAGGCTAACCATACCTAACATCTGGAACTTCCAAAGGGTCCTTCACACCCTTGCTGCAACTCAAGAAGTTCCCGACATACCTGACTCCACTCGAGAGGAAGCACGAGAATCCCGCCCACATCCAGAGGAGCCCCGTTTCCGCCTCATACCTCGAGGTCAGGTATCCTTTCCCTGCATGTTCGGGAAAGAATTCCCGGTGTTCCCGTCGCATCTCATGAGGAGGCGCTCTCCACAGGAAAGGCGGAGGAACTCCAGGGTCATGCCACCATTCCAAGAGTCCCCCAGATATCTCAGTCTGCCGGGGTCCAGCCCCGCTGGATCCAGGGAATTCGACGGATGGACGGCGTTGTCGTGGAAAGTCTTTTTTATTTATTAATGTAAGATTAGATTAAGAAATTATAGTGTAGTAAGAAGATTAACTGGAGGAAAAGGGCTGAATATCTTGGTTTACGTGGAAGGCCAATAAAATTCCAGACAAAGAATTTTCACCATCTACGTTGGGCCACCAGCCCCTGCTTGAATATCTAAGGGTGCCTCACCTTAAGCTCCCTTTCGTGCAGTCTTAACAGCCAGGCAAGTAAGTAGACCTGGCGAGCCTCCGCGCCCCTGGTGGAAGATTCAGCCTGAAGTTAAAGTAAAAAGCAGAGAGAAGGAAAGGGAGAGAAGAAGAAGAGAGAAAAAGACACGGGGGGAGCCTGAGTCTCAAGAAACCAGGCGAGAGACTAGTTCGAGAAACTGGTCCGAGAAACTGGCCCCATCCTTTATTGTTCATAAAGCCTTTTATACTTTGATAAACATGGAGTTCAATGGGTAACACAAAATTATGTAGCGTTTGCACCCCAGACTCTTTCTGTACATCATTTTGTATACAAAAGGTCTCTGGTGATTTACATTATCTTCTGGCCAAGAGGCTTGTTAAACACTTTTTGGCTCTCTTCCTTAATGAATGTTAATTTTGTTTCCTCTGAAGTGTTTTCTTTAATCTGCATTTCCTTAAAGCATTAAGTTACATCTCTATAAAACAAAGGTGCAGTGGGTTATAACAAAGAAGGTACTTAACTCAAAGATCTAATGTTCCTAATACCAGGTCTACTACTTGTTTTTTAATATACCAACTCTATCTAAAAATAAAGGATATGAAAATTTAGCAGCAAGCATTGACCCAAAAAATGAAACTTTTAATCAGTCCTATTATAAAGATTTTGACTCCTCGGATGCCCCTACATTCCTAGGATGCTTTAAGCTTCCTGTGCCTCCTGGGGAAAGGAGGCCTCAAACAATCACATGCCCAGCTGTACGAGTCCTGCAGGCAGGCTAGAAAGCATTCAGAGGGGTTTTTGGATTGAAACACTCTTTCAAATGCTGAAGACTAAAGCCCTGAATTGACTTTTTCCAGAAAATGTCAGAAGAGTGGAAAAGCAGAGCCAAAAAAGCCGGCAGATTTTTGTTGGGGTATGTGCGTAGGAACTTCCAGAGGGGTCCCTGAAGTCTGAACACACCATGCCTATGTCAGCTTTCTTCCTCATGACGTTATCACGGACGGGAGTCCTCATACTGGCTCCCAGCATCAGTCCAATCCAGAGGAACCTGTTTTTCCTGCACTGCCTCGACTTTCACGCTGAGGATCAACTCACACCACGGTGGCACGAGGGAAAGCCCTGTGAGAAAGCCTCGTGGGAAAGCCTCCAGGGAAAGCCACAGATCCCTTGATCCACACGACGGGAAGCGTGACCCTGCTGCTACAGCTCGGGAGGAAAGCACACGTGCGTGCCCTCACTTGAGAGGAGGATTGACTCTCCAGGGAGACTCCAGAAGAACCCCAATATCCATGTCAGCACTGCAGAGGAAACCTCAGGTTCCGGCCCCGAACCACACAAGTTGTTCGGCCCGGGCATCAACAGGAGAGTTATCAAGAGAAGCCCCCAGCATCTGGCATGGGGACTGGCCTTAGATGAAGCCACCAGAGCGGGTCCCTGACGTCCCCGTCGTAAGTCGGAGCACCTGCGCAACTCGAGAAAATCCAGGAGGTTCTCCCCTCCAGGGAGATGAGGCCATTTCCAATGAGGTGTCTCGAGGCTAATTACATCTAATCTCTGAACTTCCAAAGGGTCCTTCACACCCTTGCTGCAACTCAAGAAGTTCCCCGACATTCCCATCTCCACTCGAGAGGAAACACGAGGGTCCTGCCCACATCCAGAGTAGCCCCGTTTCATCCTCCTAGCTAGAGATGAGGGATCCTTTCCCTGCTTGGTCGGGAAAGAACTTCCGGCATTCCCGTCGCATCTCAGGTGGAGGCGCTCTCCACAGGAAGGAGAGAGGAACTCCATGGTCGTGCCACCATTTCAAGCGTCCCCAGATGTCTCAGTCCATTCCAGAGGATCTTGTTTTTACAGAGTGCCTAAACTTTCATGCCGAGGATCGCCTCACACCACGGTGGCACGGGGGACAGCCCTGTGGGAAAGCCTCGTGGAAAGCCTCTAGGAAAAGCCTAGAGGAAAAGCCACAGATCCATTGATCCACGCGACGGGAAGCATGACACTGCTGCTACAGCTCGGGAGGAAGGGCATGCGCATGCCCCCACTCGAGACGAGGACTGATTCCCCTTGGGAGACTTCAGAAGTATCCCAAAAACATGTCAGCACTGGAGAGGAATACTCAGGTTCTGGCCCCCACTCCACACAAGGTCTTGGGCCCCGGCATCTACCGGTGAGGAATCCCGAGAGGCCCTCTAGCAACTCACATGGGAACTGGTCTTTCCTAAGGCCAACAGAACGGGTCCCTGAGGTCCCCGTCGTAAGTCGAGAGCACCTGCCACAACTCGAGAAAATGAAGGAGATTCTCCCCTTCAGGCGAGATGAAGCCCATTTCCACTGAGACGTCTCGAGGCTAATCACACCTAACCTCTGGAACTTCCAAAGGGTCCTTCACACCATAGCTGCAACTCAAGAAGTTCCACGAGAGA
Organism: Capra hircus; assembly: GCF_001704415.2. NCBI lineage: Eukaryota > Metazoa > Chordata > Mammalia > Artiodactyla > Bovidae > Capra > Capra hircus. Next base: position 8,266 of record NW_017194307.1, read on the forward strand.
CCCGTCGCCACTCCATAGGAATCACCAGGGTACCACCCACATCCAGAGGAGCCCCAATTCCCCCTCCTAGCTCAATGTGAGGATCCTTTCCCTGATTGCCGGGAAAGAATTCCTGTCGTACCTGTCGCATCTCAAGAGGAGGCACGCCTCCACAAGAAAGGTGAGAGGAACTCCAGGGTCGTTCCACCATTCAAGAGTCCCCCAGATGTCTCAGTCCTTTCCAGAGGAACTTGTTTACCCTGCACTGCCTCGACGTTCACGGGAGGACCGACACACACGATGGTGGCACGTGGGACAGCCCTGTGGGAAAGCCTCGTGGGAAAGCCTCGAGGGAAAACAAGAAACCCCTTGATCAACCCAACGGGAAAATTGACTCTGCTCCTAATGCTCGGAGAAAAGCGCACGTGCATGCCCCCATTGGAGACGAAGATGACTCCCCTGTGGAGACTCCAGTAGTACCCAAGATCCATGTTAGCACTGGAGAGGAAACCTCAGGTTCGGGCACCGACTCCAAACAACGTCTTAGGCCCCGTCATCGACCGGAGAGGAATCCGAGAGGCCCCTTAGCAACTCGCAAGTAGACTGGCATTTCCTGAGTGGACCAGAGCGGGTTACATAAGTCCCGGTTGTAACTGGAGAGCACCTGCTGAAACTCGAGAAAATCCAGGAGGTTCTCCCATGCAGGCGAGATGAGGCCCATTTCCGCTGAGGCGTCTCGAGTCTAATCACACCTAACCTCTGAAACTTCCAAAGGGTCCATCACACCCTTGCTGCAACTCAAGAAGTTCCCCGACATACCCGTCTCCACACGAGAGGAAGCACCAGAGACCCGCCCACATCCAGAGGAGCCCCGTTTCCGCCTCCTAGCTCGAGAGGAGGATCCTTTCCCTGCGTAGACAGGAAAGAATTCCTGGCGTTCCTGGCGCATCTCAAGAGGAGGCGCTCTCCACAGGAAAGGCGAGAGGAACTCCAGGGTCGTGCCACCATTCCAGAGTCCCCCAGATGTCTCAGTCCATTTCAGGGAAACCTGATTTCCCTGCACTGCCCCGAATTTCTAGCCGAAGATCGACTCACACCACGATGGCACATGAAACAGCCCTGTGGGAAAGCCTCGTGGGAAAGCCACGAGGGAAAG
>NW_017194308.1:0-9400 GCF_001704415.2 Capra hircus
GATATGGTGTGAAGGACCCCTTGGAAGTTCCAGAGGTTAGGTGTTATTAACCTCGAGACCCCTCAGTGGACCTGGGCCTCATCTCGCCTGGAGGGGAGAACCTCCTGGATTTTTCTCGAGTTGCGGCAGGTGCTCTCGACTTACGACGGGGACCTCAGGGACCCGCTTGGTGGCCTCAGGAAAGGCCAGTCCCCATGCGAGTTGCTCGGGGCTTCTCTTGATTCCACTCCCGTCTATGGGGGTCCTAAAATCTTGTGTGGAGTCGTGACGGAACTGAGCATTCCTCTCCAGTGCTGACATGGATCTTGGGGTACTTCTGGAGTCTCCCCAGTGGAGTAAGTCCACATCTCGAGTCGGGGCATGCACGTGCGCTTTCCTCCGAGCTGTAGCAGCAGTGTCACGCTTCCCGTCACGTGGATCAAGGGATCAGGGGCTTTCCCTGATGCTTCCCACGAGTCTTGGCCACGAGGCTTTCCCCACAGGGCTGTCCCACGTGCCACCGTGGTGTGAGTCGATCCTCGGCTTGAAAGTCGAGGCACTGCAGGGAAAACAGGTTTCCCTGGAATGGACTGAGACATCTGGGGGACTCTGGGAATGTGGCACGACATGGAGTTCCTCTGGCCTTTCCTGTGGAGGAGCGCCCCCTCTTGAGATGCGACCGGAACGCCGGGAATTCTTTCCGGAAGACGCAGGGAAAGGATCCCTCCTCTCAAGGTCGGAGGTGGAAACGGGGCTCCTCTGGATGTGGCGGGACTCTCGTGCTTCCTCTCGAGTGGAGACTCGTATGTCGGGAACTTCTTGAGTTGCAGCAAGGGTGTGAAGGACCTTTGGAAGTTCCAGATCTTAGATGTGATTAGCCTCGAGACGCCTCTGCGGAAATGGACTCATCTCTCCTGGAGGGAATAACCTCCTGGATTTTCTCAAGTTGCGGCAGGTGCTGTTGACTTACGACGGGGACCTCAGGGACCCGCTCTGGTGGCCTCAGGAAAGGCAAGTCCCCATGCGAGTTGCTCGGGGGCCTCTCAGGATTCCTCTACCTTCGATGCTGGGGCCTAAGATCTTGTGGGAGTCGGTGCCGGAACCTGAGCATTCCTCTCCAGTGCTGACATGGATCTTGGGGTACTTCTGGAGTCTCCCCAGGGGAGTCAGTCCTCGTCCCGAGTGGGGCATGCATGTGCGCTTTCCTCCCGATCTGTAGCAGCAGTGTCACGCTTCTCTTCGCGTGGATCAAGGGATCTGTGGCTTTCCAAGGAGGCTTTCCACGAGGCTTTCCCACGAGGCTCTCCAAAGGGTTCCCACGTGCCACCGTTGTGTGAGTCGTTTCTAGGCTTGAAAGTCAAGCAGTGCATGGAAAACAGGTTTCCCTGGAATGGACTGAGACATCTGGGGGACACTGGGAATGGTGGCACGACCCTGGAGTTCCTCTCGCCTTTCCTGTGGAGAGCGCCTCCTCTTGAGATGCTATGGGAACGCCGGGAATCCTATCCGAACTCGCAGGGAAAGGATACCTCCTCTCGAGCTAGGAGGGAAACGGGGCTCCTCTGGATGAGGGCGGGACTCTCGTGCTTCCTCTCGAGTGGAGACGGGTATGTCGCGGAACTTCTTGACTTGCAGCAAGGGTGTGAAGGACCCTTTGGAAGTTCCAGAGGTTAGGTGTGATTAGCCTCGAGACGCCTCAGCGGAAATGGGCCTCATCTCGCCTGGAGGGGAGAACCTCCTGGATTTTCTCGAGTTGCGGCAGGTGCTCTCGACTTACGACGGGGACCTCAGGGGACCCGCTCTGGTCTCCTCAGGAAAGGCCAGTCCGCATGCGAGTTGCTCGGGGGCCTCTCGGATTCCTCTCCGTCGATGCCGGGGCCTAAGACTGCCGGAGCCAGTGTGAGGAAGCCCGCCCGTGACAAGGTTATGAGGAAGGAAGCTGACATACGCAAGGCGTGCTCAGACTTCAGGGACTCCTCTGGAAATTTTTAAGCATGTACCCAGCAAAAATCTGCCGGTTTTTGTGCTGTGCTTTTTCACTCTTCTGACCTTTTCTGGAAAAAGTCAATTCAGCGCGTTAGTCTTCTGCATTTGAAAGAGTGTTTCAATCCAAAAAACCCTCTGATGGCTTTCTAGCCTGCCTGTAGGACTCGTACAGCTGCGCTTGTGATTGTTTGAGGCCTCCTGACCGCAGGAGGCACAGGAAGCTTAAAACATCCTAGGAATGCAGGGCTTTCGAGGAGTCAAAATCTTATAATAGGACTGATTAAAAGTTTCATTTTTTGGTCAATGCTTGCTGCCAAATTTTCATATCCTTTATTTTTAGATATAGTTGGTATATAGAAAAACAAGTAGTAAGACCTGGTATTAGAACATTAGATCTTTGAGTTAAGTACCTTCTTTGTTTATACCCACTGCACTTTGTTCTATAGAGATGTAACTTTAATGCTTTAAGGAGATGCAGATTAAAGAAAAACACTTCAGGGGAAACAAAAATTAACATTCATTAAGGAAGAGAGCCAAAAGGTGTTAAGAAGCCTCTTGGCAGAAGATAATGTATATCACCTGAGACCTTTTGTATACAAAATGATATACAGAAAGAATTGGGTTGCGAACGCTACATAATTTTGTGTTATCCATTGATCTCCATGTTTTATCAAAAGTATAAAAGGCCTTCTGAACAATAAAGGAGGAGGCCAGGGCCGGGGCCAGTTTTTTCGGACCAGCTTCTCGAACTTAGTCTCTCAGCCTGGTTTCTTGGACTCTGGCTCCCCCCGTGTCTTTCTCTCTCTTTCTTTCTTCTCTACCTTTCCTTCTCTCTGCTCTTTACTTTAACTTCAGGCTGAATCTCCACCTGGAGTGCGGAGGCTCGCCAGGTTACTTACTTGCCCTGGCTGTTAAGACCCACACGAAAGGGAGCTTAAGCGAGGCACCCTTAGATATTCAAGCGGCGCCGGTGGCCCAACGTAGGTGGTGCAAATTCCTTGTCTGGAATTTTATTGGCCTTCCGCGTAAACCAAGCTCTTCAGCCCTCTCCTCCACTTAATCTTCTTACTACACTATAGTTTCTAATCTAATCTTACATTAATAAATAAACAAGTCTTTCCACACCAACGCCGTCCACCCTTCGAGTTCCCTGGATCCACCGGGCTGGACCCCGGCCTAAGACCTTGTGTGGAGTCGGTGCCGGAACCTGAGGTATCCTCTCCAGTGCTGACATGGATCTTGGGGTTCTTCTGGAGTCTCCCCCAGGGGCGTCAGTCCTCGTCTCGATTGGGGCATGCACGTGCGCTTTCCTTCCGAGCTGTAGCAGCAGTGTCACGCTTCCATTCGCGTGGATCAAGGGATCTGTGGCTTTCCCTCGAGGCTTTCCCACGAGGCTTTCCCTCGAGGCTTTCCCACCGGGCTGTCCCACGAGTCACCGTGGTGTGAGTCGATCCTCGGCTTGAAAGATGAGGCAGTGCAGGGAAAAACAGGTTTTCCTGGAATGGACTGAGACATCTGTTGGACTCTGGGAATGGTGGCACGACCCTGGAGTTTCCTCTCGCCTTTCCTGTGGAGAGGCGCCTCCTCTTGAGATGCGACAGGAACCCCGGGAATTCTTTCCCCGACCACGCAGGGAAAGGATCCCTCCGAAGCAAGAGGTGAAACGGGGCTCCTCTGGATGTGGGCGGGACTCTCGTGCTTCCTCTCTAGTGGATACGGGTATGTAGGCGAACTTCTTGAGTTGCAGCAAGCATGTGAAGTACCCTTTGGAAGTTCCAGAGTTTAGGTGTGATTAGCCTCGAGACGCCTCAGCGGAAATGGGCCTCATCTCGCCTGGAGGGGAGAACCTCCTGGACTTTCTCGAGTTGCGGCAGGTGCTCTCGACTTACGACGGGGACCTCAGGGACCCGCTCTGGTGGCCTCAGGAAAGACCAGTCCCCATGCGAGTTGCTCGGGGGCCTCTCTGGATTCCTCTCCCGTAGATGCCGGGGCCTATGATCTTGTGTGGAGCCGGTGCCGGAACCTGAGGATTCCTCTCCAGTGCTGACATGGATCTTGGGGTACTTCTGGAGCCTCCCCAGTGGAGTCAGACCTCGTCTCGAGTGGGGGCATGCACGTGCGCTTTCCTTCCGAGCTGTAGCAGCAGTGTCGCGCTTCCTTTCGCGTGGATCAAGGGATCTCTGGCTTTCCCTCGAGGCTTTCCGTCGAGGCCTTCCCACGAGGCTTTCCCACGAGGCTTTCCCACAGAGCTGTCCCACGTGCCACCGTGGTGTGAATCGATCCTCGGCTTGAAATTCGAGGCAGTGGAGGGAAAACAGGTTTCCCTGGAATGGACTGAGACATCTGGGGTACTCTGGGAATGTAGCACGACCTTGGAGTTCCTCTCGCCTTTCCTGTGGAGAGCGCCTCCACTTGAGATGCGACGGGACCGCCGGGAATACTTTCCCCACCACGCAGGGAAAGGATCCCTCCTCTCGATCTAGGAGGCGGAAACGGGGCTCCTGTCGATGTGGGCGGGACTCTCGTGCTTCCTCTCGAGTGGCGACGGGTATGTCGGGGAACTTCTTGAGTTGCAGCAAGGGTGTGAAGGACCCTATGGAAGTTCCAGAGTTTAGGTGTGATTAGGCTGGAGACCCCTCAGTGGAAATGGGCCTCATCTCGCCTGGAGGGGAGAACCTCCTGGACTTTCTCGAGTTGCGGCAGGTGCTCTCGACTTATGACGGGGACCTCAGGGACCCGCTCTGGTGGCCTCAGGAAAGGCCAGTACCCATGCGAGTTGCTCGGGGGCGTCTCGGGGGCCTCTGGGGTTTCCTCTCCCGTCGATGCTGGAGCCTAAGACCTTGTGTGGAGTCAGTGTTGGAACCTGCCGATTCCTCTCCAGTGCTGACATGCATCTTGGGGTACTTCTGGAGTCTCCCCAGGGGAGTCAGTGCTCGCCTCGAGAGGGGGCATGCACGTGCGTCTCCCTTCCGAGCTGTAGCAGCAGTGTCGCGCTTCACTTCACGTGTATCAAGGGATCTGTGGCTTTCCCTCGAGGCTTTCCCACGAGGCTTTCCCACGAGGCTTTCCCACAGGGCTGTCCCACGTGCCACCGTGGAGTGAGTCGATCCTCGGCTTGACAGTCGAGGCAGTGCTGGGAAAACAGGTTTCCCTGGAATGGACTGAGACATGTGGGGGCTCTGGGAATGGGGCCTGATCCTGGAGTTCTTCTCGCCTGTCCTGTGGAGAAGGCCTCCTCTTGAGATGCGACGGGAAAGCTAGGAATTCTTTCTCGACCACGCAGGGAAAGGATCCCTCCTCTCTAGCTAGCAGGCGGAAACGGGGCCACTATGGATATGGACGGGACTCTCCGATTCCTCTAGAGTGGAGACGGGTATGTCGGGGAACTTCTTGAGTTACAGCAAGGGTGTGAAGGACCCTTTGGAAGTCCAGAGTTTAAGTGTGATTACCCCCTAGTTGCCTCAGCGGAAATGGGCCTCATCTCGCCTGGAGGGGAGAACCTCCTGGATTTTCTGGAGTTGCGGCAGGTGCTCTCGACTTACGATGGGGACCTCAGAGACCCGCTCTGGTGGCCTCAGGAAAGGCCAGTCCGCATGCGAGTTGCTCGGGGGCCTCTCGGGATTCCTCTCCCGTCGATGCCGGGGCCTAAGACTGCCGGGAGCCAGTGTGAGGAAGCCCGCCCGTGACAAGGTTATGAGGAAGGAAGCTGACATACGCAAGGCGTGCTCAGACTTCAGGGACTCCTCTGGAAATTTTTAAGCATGTACCCCAGCAAAAATCTGCCGGTTTTTGTGCTGTGCTTTTTCACTCTTCTGACCTTTTCTGGAAAAAGTCAATTCAGCGCGTTAGTCTTCTGCATTTGAAAGAGTGTTTCAATCCAAAAACCCTCAGATGGCTTTCTAGCCTGCCTGTAGGACTCGTACAGCTGCGCTTGTGATTGTTTGAGGCCTCCTGACCGCAGGAGGCACAGGAAGCTTAAAACATCCTAGGAATGCAGGAGCTTTCGAGGAGTCAAAATCTTTAGAATAGGACTGATTAAAAGTTTCATTTTTTGGGTCAATGCTTGCTGCCAAATTTTCATATCCTTTATTTTTAGATATAGTTGGAATATAGAAAAACAAGTAGTAGACCTGGTATTAGCAACATTAGATCTTTGAGTTAAGTACCTTCTTTGTTATAACCCACTGCACCTTTGTTCTATAGAGATGTAACTTTAATGCTTTAAGGAGATGCAGATTAAAGAAAAACACTTCAGGGGAAACAAAATTAACATTCATTAAGGAAGAGAGCCAAAAAGTGTTAACAAGCCTCTTGGCCAGAAGATAATGTAAATCACCTGAGACCTTTTTGTATACAAAATGATATACAGAAAGAATCTGGGTTGCGAACGCTACATAATTTTGTGTTATCCATTGATCTCCATGTTTTATCAAAAGTATAAAAGGCCTTCTGAACAATAAAGGAGGAGGCCAGGGCCGGGGGCCAGTTTCTCGGACCAGCTCTCGAACTTAGTCTCTCAGCCTGGTTTCTTGGGACTCTGGCTCCCCCCGTGTCTTTCTCTCTCTTCTTCTTCTCTACCTTTCCTTCTCTCTGCTCTTTACTTTAACTTCAGGCTGAATCTCCACCTGGAGTGCGGAGGCTCGCCAGGTCTACTTACTTGCCCTGGCTGTTAAGACCCACACGAAAGGGAGCTTAAGGCGAGGCACCCTTAGATATTCAAGCGGGCGCCGGTGGCCCAACGTAGGTGGTGCAAATTCCTTGTCTGGAATTTTATAGGCCTTCCGCGTAAACCAAGCTCTTCAGCCCTCTTCCTCCACTTAATCTTCTTACTACACTATAGTTTTCCTAATCTAATCTTACATTAATAAATAAACAAGTCTTTCCACACCAACGCCGTCCACCCTTCGAGTTCCCTGGATCCACCGGGGCTGGACCCCGGCCTAAGACCTTGTGTGGAGTCGGTGCCGGAACCTGAGGTATCCTCTCCAGTGCTGACAAGGATCTTGGGGTTTCTTCTGGAGTCTCCCCAGGGGCGTCAGTCCTCGTCTCGATTGGGGCATGCACGTGCGCTTTCCTTCCGAGCTGTAGCAGCAGTGTCACGCTTCCCTTCGCGTGGATCAAGGGATCTGTGGCTTTTCCTCGAGGCTTTCCACGAGGCTTTCCCACAGGGCGGTCCCACGTGCCAGTGTGGTGTGAGTCGATCCTCGGCTTGAAAGTCGAGGCAGTGCAGGGAATACAGGTTTCCCTGGAATGGACTGAGACATCTGGGGGACTCTGGAATGGTGGCACGACCCTGGAGTTCCGCTTTCTTTCCTTTGGAGAGCGCCTCCTCTTGAGATGCGTTGGGAACACGTCAGGTATTCATTCCGACCACGCCAGGGGAAGGATCCCATCTCTCGATATAGGAGGCGGAAACGGGGCTCCTCTGGATGTGGGCGGGACTCTTGTTCTTCCTCTCGAGTGGAGACGGGTTTGTCGGGGAACTTCTTGAGTTGCAGGAAAGGGTGTGAAGGACCCTTTGGAAGTTCCAGAGGTTAGGTGTGATTAGCCTCGATACGCCTCAGTGGAAATGGGCCTCACCTCGCCTGGAGGGGAGAACCTCCTGGATTTTCTCGAGTTGCGGCAGGGGCTCTCGACTTAGGATGGGGACCTCAGTGACCCGCTCTGGTGGCCTCAGGAAAGGCCCAGTCCCCATGCGAGTTGCTCGGGGCCTCTCGGGATTCCTCTCCGTCGATGCCGGGGCCTAAGACCATGTGTGGAGTCGGTGCCGGAACCTGAGGATTCCTCTCCAGTGCTGACATGGATCCTGGGGTACTTCTTGAGTCTTGCCAGGGGAGTCAGTCCTCGTCTCGAGTGGGTGCATGCACGTGGCAGTTTCCTCCCGAGCTGTAGCACCAGTGTCACGCTTCCCTTCGCGTGATCAAAGGGATCTGTGGCTTTCCCACGAGGCTTTCCCACAGGGCTGTCCCACGTACCACCTTTGGTGTGTGTCGATCCTCGGCTTGAAAGTCGAGGCAGTGCAGGGAAAAACAGGTTTCCCTGGAATGGACTGAGACATCTGGGGGACTCTGGGAATGGTGGCACGACCCTGGTGTTCCTCTCGCCTTTCCTATGGAGATCGCCTCCTCTTGATATGCACCGGGAACACTGGGAACTCTTTCCCGATCACTGAGGGATAGGATCCCTCCTCTCGAGCTACCAGGCGGAAACGGGGCTCCTCTGAATGTGGGCAGGACTCTCGTGCTACCTATCGAGTGGAAACGGGTATGTTGGGGATCTTATTGAGTTGCAGCAAGGGTGTGAAGGACCCTTTGGAAATTCAAGAGGTTAGGTGTGATTAGCCTCGAGTCGCCTCAGCAGAAATGGGCCTAATCTCGCCTGGAAGGGAGAACCTCCTGGATTTTCTCGAATTGCGGCAGGTGCTCTCACTAACGACGGGGACCTCAGGACCCGCTCTCGTGGCCTCAGGAAAGGCCAGTCCCCATGGGAGTTGCTCGGGAGACTCACGGGGTTCCTCTCCGTCGATGCTGGGGCCTAAGACCTTTGTGGAGTCGGTGCCGTAAAGTGAGGGTTCCTCTCCAGTGCTGACATGGATCTTGGGGTAATTCTGGAGTCTCCCCAGGGGAGTCAGTCCTCGTCTCGAGTGGGGGCATGCACGTGTGCTTTCCTCCCGAGCTGAAGCAGCAGTGTCACGCTTCCCTTCTCATGGATCAAAGCATCTGTGGCTTTCCCTCGAGGCTTTCCCATGAGACTTTCCCACCAGGCTTTCCCACAGGGCTGTCCACGTGCCACTGTGGTGTGAGTCGATCCTCGGCTTGAAAGTCGAGGCAGTGCAGGGAAAACAGGTTTCCCTGGAATGGACTGAGACATCTGGAAGACTCTGGGAATGGTGGCGCGCCCCTGGAGTTCCTCTCCCTTTCGTGTGGAGCGCCTCCTCTTGAGATGCGAAGGAAACGCCGGGAATTCTTTCCCGACCACGAAGGGAAAGATCCCTCCTCTCACGCTATGAGGCGGAAAAAAAGGGGCTCCTCTGGATGTGAGTGGGACTCTCGTGCTTCCTCTCGAGTGAAGACGGGTTTATCGGGGAACTTCTTGAGTTACAGCAAGGGTGTGAAGGACCCTTTGGAAGTTCCAGAGATTTGGTGTAAATTAGCCTGCGACGCCTCAGTGGAAATGGGCCTCATTTTCCCCTGGAGGGGAGAACCTCCTGCATTTTCTCGAGTTGGTGCAGGTGCTCTCGACTTACGACGGGGACATCAGGGACCCGCTCTGGTGGCCTCAGGAAAGGCCAGTCCCCATGCGAGTTGCTCGGGCCTCTCGGATTCTCTCTCGTCGATGCCGGGGGCCTAAGACCTGTGTGGAGTCGGTGCCGGAACCTGAGGTTTTCCTCTCCAGTGCTGACATAGACTTGGGGTACTTCTGGAGTCTCCCCAGG
>NW_017194309.1:0-9399 GCF_001704415.2 Capra hircus
CGGCTAGAAAGTCAAGGCAGTGCAGGAAAACAGGTTTCCCTGGAATGGACTGAGACATCTGGGGACTCTGCGAATGTGGCACGACCCTTGAGTTCCTCTCGCCTTTCCTGTGGAGAGCGCCTCATCTTGAGATGCGACGGAACGCCGGAATTCATTCCAACCACACAGGGAAAGGATCCCTCCTCTCGAGCTACGAGGCGGACACGGGGCTCCTCTGGATGTGAGCGGAGCTCTTGTGCTTCCTCTCGAGTGGAGACGGGTATGTCATGGAAATTCTTGAGTTGCAGCAAGGGTGTGAAGACCCTTTGGAAGTTCCAGAGATTAGGTGTGATTAGCCTCGAGACGCCTCAGCGAAATGGGCCTCATCTCGCCTGGAGGGCAGAACCTCCTGGATTTTCTCGAGTTGCGGCAGGTGCTCTCGACTTACGACAGGGACCTCAGGACCCGCTCTGGTGGCCTCAGGAAAGGCCACTCCCCATGCGATTTGCTCGGGGCCGCTCGGGATTCCTCTCCATCGATGCCGGGCCTAAGACCTTGTGTGGAGTCGGTGTCGGAAACTGAGAATTCCTCTGCAGTGCTGACAACACTCTTTGGGTACTTCTGAAGTCTCCCCAGGGGAGTGAGTCCTCGTCTCCAGTGGGGTATGCACGTGTGCTTTCCTCCCGAGCTGTAGCAGCAGTGTCACGCTTCCCTTCCCGTGGATCATAGGATCTGTGGCTTTCCCTCGAGGCTTTCCCATGAGGCTTTCCCACGACGCTTTCCCACCAGGCTTTCCAACGAGGCTTTCCCCAGTGATGTCCCACGTGCCACGTGGTGTCAGTCGATCCTCGGTTTGAAAGTCGAGGCAGTGCCGGGGAAACAGGCTTCCCTGGAATGGACTGAGACATCTGGGGGACTCTGGGAATGGTGACACGACCCTGGAGTTCCTCTCGCCTTTCCTGTGGAGAGCACCCCCTCTTGATATGTGACGGGAACGCCGGAATTCTTTTCCGAACACGCAGGAAAGGATCCCTCCTGTCGAGCTAGGAGGCGGAAACAGGGCTCCTCTGGATGTGGGCGGGACTCTCGTGCTTCCTCTCGAGTGGAGACGGGTATGTCAGGGAACTTCTTGAGTTGCAGCAAGGGTGTGAAGGGCCCTTTGGAAGGTCCAGAGGTTAGGTGTGATTAGCCTCGAGTCGCCTCTGCGGAAATGGGGCTCATCTCGTCTGGAGGAAGAACCTCCTGGATTTTCTCGAGTTGTGGCAGGTTCTCTCGACTTATGACGGGGACCTCAGGGACTCGCTCTGGTGGCCTCAGGAAGGCCAGTCCCCATGCGAGTGGCTCGGGGGCCTCTCGGGATTTCACTCCCGTCGATGCCGGGGCCTAAGGCCTTGTGTGGAGTCGGTGCAGGAACCTGAGGATTCCTCTCCTTGCTGACATGATCTTGGGTACTTCTGGAGTCTCCCCAGGGGAGTCAGTCCTCGTCTCGAGTGGGCGCATGCACATGCGCTTACCTCCCGAGCTGTAGCTGCAGTATCTCGCTTCCCTTCTTGTGGAGTAAGGGATCTGTGGCTTTCCCTCGAGTCTTTCCCACGAGGCTTTCCCGAGGCTTTCCCAAAGGGCTGTCCCACATGCCACCGTTGTGTGAGTCGATCCTCGGCTTGAGAGCCAAGGCAATGCAGGGAAAACAGGTTTCCGTGAAATGGACTGAGACATGTGGGGGACTCTGGGAATGGTGGCACCACCCTGGAGTTCCTCTCGCCTTTCCTGTGGAGAGCGACTCCTCTTGAGACGCTATGGGAACGCCGGGAATTCTTTCCGACAACGCAGGGAAAGGATCCCTCCTCTCGAGCTGGAGACGGAAACGGGGCTCCTCTGGATGTGGGCAGGCCTCTCGTGCTTCCTCTCGAGTGGAGACAGGTATGTCAGGGAACTTCTTGAGTTGCAGCAAGGACGTGAAGGACCCTTTGGAAGTTTCAGAGGTTAGGTGTGATTAGCCTCGAGACGTCTCAGCGGAAATGGGCCTCATCTCGCCTGGAGGGGAGAACCTTCTGGATTTTCTCGAGTTGCGGCAGGTGCTCTCGACTTACGACGGGGACCTCAGGACCCGCTCTTGTGGCCTCAGGAAAGGCCAGTCCCCATGCGTGTTGCTCGGGGGCCTCTCGGGATTCCTCTCCCGTCGATGCCCGGCCTAAGACCTTGTGTGGAGTCAGTGCCGGAACCTGAGGATTCCTCTCCAGTGCTGACATGGATCTTGGGGTACTAATGGAGTCTCCCTAGTGGAGGCAGTCCTCGTCTCGAGTGGGGGCATGCACGTGCGATTTCCTCCCGAGCTGAAGCAGCAGTGTCACGCTTCCCTTCGCGTGGATCAAGGGATCTGTGTCTTTCCCTCGAGGCTTTCCACGAGGCTTTCCCACGAGGCCTTCCCACAGGGCTGTGCCACGTGCCACGTGGTGTGAGTCGATCCTCGCCTGAAAGTCGAGGCAGTGCAGGGAAAACAGGTTTCCCTGGAATGGAATGAGACATCCGGGGGACTCTGGGAATGGTGGCACGACCCTGCAGTTCCTCTCCCCTTTCCTTTGGAGAGCGCCTCCTCTTGAGATGCGATGGGAATGCCCGGAATTCTTTCCCGGACAGCAGGGAAAGGATCCCTCATCTCGAGCCTACGAGCCGGAAACGGAGCTCCTCTGGATGTGGGCGGGACCCTCGTGCTTCCTCTTGAGTGGAGACGGGTATGTCGGGGGAACTTCTTGAGTTGCAGCATGACTGTGAAATGGACTCTTTAGAAGTTCCCAGAGTTCACGTGTGATTAGCCTCGAGACACATCAGTGGAAACGGGCCTCATCTCACCTGCAGGGGAGAACCTCCTGGATTTTTACCGGAAGTTGCGGCAGGTGCTCTCGACTTACGACGGGGGACCTCATGGACCTGGCTCTGGTTACCTCAGGAAAGGCCAGTCCCCATGTGAGTTGCTAGAGGTCCTGTCGCTATTCCTCTCCCGTCGATGCCAGGGCCTAAAGACCTTGTGTGGAGTCGGGGCCGGAACCTGAGGATTCCTCTCCAGGGCTGACATGCATCTTGGGGTATTTCTGGAGTCTCCCCAGGGGAGTCAGTTCTCGTCTCGAGTAGGGGCATGCACGTGCGCTTTCCTCCCGTGCTGTAGCAGCAGTGTCACGCTTCCCGTCGCGTGGATTAAGGGATCTGTGGCTTTCCCTCGAGGCTTTCCCACGAGGCTTTCCCACAGGGCTTGTCACACGTGCCACCAGGTGTGAGTCGATCCTCAGCGTGAAAGTCGAAGGCAGTGCAGGGAAAACAGGATCCTCTGGAATGGACTGAGACATCTGGGGGACTCTTGGAATGGTGGCACGACCCATGAGTTCCTCTCGCCTTTCCTGTGCAGCTCGCCTCCTCTTGAGATGCGTCGAAACGTCGGGAATTCTTTCCCGGAGGAAGCAGGGAAGGATCCCTCATCTCGAGCTTGGAGGAGGAAACGGAGCTCCTCTGGCGTTGCCGGACCCTCGTGCTTCCTCTGGAGTGGAGACGGGTATGTCGGGGAACTTCTTGAGTTTTAGCAAGGGTGTTTAGGACACTTTGGAAGTTCCGGAGTTTAGTTGTGATTGATTTACTCTCGAGACGCCGCAGAGAAAATGGGCCTCATCTCGACTGGAGCAGAGACCTCCTGGATTTTCTCGAGTTGCGGCAGGTACTCTCGACATACGACCGTGACCTCAGGGACAGTGTAGCAGATGTGTCACGCTTCCCGTCGCGGGGATCAAGGGATCTGTGGCTTTCCCTCGAGGCTTTCTCACAGGGCTGTCCCACATGCCACCATGGTGTGAGTGGATTCCTCGGCGTGAAAGTCCGAGGCAGTGCTGGGAAAACGGGTTCCTCTGAAATGGACTGAGACATCTGGGGACTCTTGAAATGGTGGCACGACCCTGGAGTTCCTCTTGCCTTTCCTATTGAGAACCCTGGCTCTTGAGATGCCATGGGAACGCCGAAAAAATCTTTCCTGACTAAGCAGGATAGGATCCTTCATCTCCGGAAACGGGGTTCCTCTGAATGTGGGCGGGACCCTCGTGCTTCCTCTCGTGTGGAGACGGGTATGTCGGGGAACTTCTTGAGTTGCAGCAAGGACCCTTTTTAATTTCCAGAGGTTAGGTGTGATGAGCCTCCAGACACCTCAGAGGAAATGGGCCTCATCCCGCCTGGAGGGGAGAACCTCCTGGATTTTACCCAGTTGCGGCAGGTGCTCTCGAGTTACGACGGGTCCTCAGGGACCCGCTCTGGTGGCCTCAGGAAAGGCCAGTCCCCATGCGAGTTACCAGGGGGCCTTTAGGGATTCCTCTCCCATCGATGCCGGTGCCTAAGACCTTGTGTGGAGTCGGGGCCAGACCCTGAGGATGCCTCTCCAGTGCTGACATGAATCTTTCCGTACTTCTGGAGTCTCACCAGGGGAGTCAGTCCTCATCTCGTGTGGGGGCATGCACCTGCCATTTCCTCACGACCTGCAGCAGCAGTGTCACGCTTGCCGACGTGTGGATCAAGGGATCTGTCGCTTTCCATTGAGGCTTTCCCACGAGGCTTTCCAACAGGGCTGTCCCCACGTGCCCACGGTGGTGGTGAGTCGATCCTCGGCGTGAACGTCGAGGCAGTGCAGGGAAAACAGTTTCTTCTGGAATGGACTTAGACATCTGGGGGACTCTTGGAATGCTGGCAAGGCCCTGGAGTTCCTCTCGTCTTTCCTGTGGAGAGCGCCTCCTCTTGAGATGCGACGGGAAGGCCCGGGAATTCTTTCCCGGACGACGAAGGTGAAAGGATCCCTCTTCTCGAGCTACGAGGCGGAAACGGGGGCTCCGCTGGATATGGGCGGGAACCTCGTCCTTCCTCTCGAGTGGATATGGGTATGTCGGAGAACTTCTTGACTTGCAGCAAGGGTGTGAAGGACCCTTTGGAAGTTCCAGAGGTTAGGTGTGATTAGCCTCGAGACGCCTCAGCGGAAATGGGCCTCATCTCGCCTGGAGGGGAGAACCTCCCTGGATTTTCTCGAGTTGCTGGCAGGTGCTCTCGAGTTTACGACGGAGACCTCAGGGACCCGCTCTGGTGACCTCAGGAAAGGCCAGTCCCCATGCGAGGTGCTAGGGGGCCTCTCAGGATTCCTCTCCCGGTCAGATGCCGGGGCCTAAGACCTTGTGTGGAGTCGGGACCCGGAACCTGAGGATTCCTCTCCAGTGCTGACATGGATCTTGGCGTACTTCTGGAGTCTCCCAAGCTTGCGTCAGTCCTCGGCTCGAGTGGGGTCATGCACGTGCGCTTTCCTTCCCGAGCGGTAGCAGCAGTGTCACGCTTCCCTTCTCGTGGATCAAGGAATCTGTGGCTTTCCCTGGAGTCTTTCCCATGAGGCTTTCCCACAAGGGCTATTCCACTTGCCACCATGGTGTGAGTCGATCCTCGGCGTGAAAGTCGAACCAGTGCAGGGAAAACAGGAACCTCCTTCCCCACAGTAGGGATACACTGTCCCCTTGGGCGGGTATCTCCAGGGCACTCGCGCTGGGGGGTTGCCCGCGGAGGTGCGGGCCTCAGGCTCCACGTGAGAAAAGCCCCAAATGGCATTAGCTGCCAGTCCAGACGCTGGCCCCTCAGGTCTCTGGCCGGAGCCTTGGGCTCCAGGCAACTCAAAGCCCTCGGGGGTGGCACTCTGGGACTGCTGTAGGGAAAGGATGCCAAGAGCCCACGGAGGAGTTGGGGAGGGGCATGGGGGAAACGGAGGCGAGGACAGCGAGGGATCTAGGTGGAGGCGCTGGAGAGAGCGTCTGGTGTCCCGGAATGCCTCGGAGGAGCCAGCGGGGGACAGTCGAGGACCAGGGACCTGTGGAATGTGAAAAGGCGGGAAATCTCAGAGCAAGGCAGGCTGGGAAAGGGGGCGTTGGTGGCCAATTCAAAGGGACCTAGGGGCGTTTCCTGGGCGGTGAGTTCCCTTGGCACTGCTGAGGGCCCCTGATTGATCCACTCGGGGTTGAACCCACCCCCCGCTGCGAGGGAGGGCCACAAACCAAAGCCCCGAACTGCCCGCCCACCCCAACGGGGATCTTGGCGGTCCAGGGCACAGCCGTGCCCGGAAAAGCCCACTCGCTCCACGGGACTCCGTCCAGGGTCTCTGCTTGGAAAGAGGCCAGGGGCGGCCCCCTCCATCTACCCACCCAAACCCTATTGACGTCAATGGTGGCGGAGACGCCTCCCGTTCTCCAGAGTCCTGAGCTGCTGGGTCCCCGCCCACTCGGCCAGCAGTCTGCAGCGTGCCCGTGTGCCTCTCCCACCATGGCTTCGTCCGGCTCCTCCAGCACCTCAAGCGGTACGTTTGCCCTCGGTCCCTGTGGTCGGATCACATCTCAGGGGATTTGCGGGTGGCCTGGGCAAGGGCTCTCGGCCAATGTGTTGACCCCCCTCCCACCGAGAACGGCTGGGACCCATCGGCCAGGCCCGGGGTTCCGAGGCGTCAGGTGTGCCCAAATTCGGAGGGCGTGGCATCGTTCGTTCATCTTGCTCCTTTGGCACACACATGGCTTCTCCGTTCTCTTTTCTGGGAAGACAGTGTTGTTTCAGGGGGCGTGCTGCGGGGGGGGGGGGGTTGGGGGGTGGAGCGGGTGCTTTGCTGGGATGAGGCCCTTTATCCTCACATCTTCATGTGGGAATGGGAGTCGGGGAGCTCTGTGGCCTTGCTGCCTTCAGTGGCTTCCTCTGCACAGGGGCCTAGTGGCTTCTGCCTTTTGTCAGGCGTTACGGGGTTTGGGCGTCGCTTTGGTGGCCTTGGCCTTTGCCTTGGCCTGGGCCTTGGCCTTGCCCTTGGCGTTGCGTTGCCCTTGCCTTGGTCTTGGGCTTGGCCTTGCCCTGCCCTTGAACTTGAACTTGACTTGAACTTGACCTTGACCTTGAACTGAACTTCTTGACCTTGAACTTGAACTTGACTTGAACTTGAACTTGAACTTGAACTTCTTGACCTTGAACTTCAACTTTTGACTTCAACTTGACCTTGAACTTGAACTTCAACTTGAACTTAAACTTGACCTTGACCTTGAACTTGAACTTGAACTTTGAACTTGAACTTGAACTTGAACTTGTGACCTTGAACTTGACTTGACCTTGACCTTGACTTCACTTTGAACTTGAACTTAAACTTCACCTTGATCTTGAGCTTGAACTTGACTTGAACTTGACCTTGAACTTGAACTTGACCTTGACCTTGACCAACAACGGGAGACCTCGAGATTTGCTCAGAGCACCGGAGGTCCAGAAGCAGGGCCCTGTATCTCCCCTTCCCTTTGTGATCATTGCAAAGACATTCCTAGCTGATAGCGGGAGTGCCCCTGAAGAAGCAAGCAGTGGGAGTGTGTTTGACACGACTGTGTGCCTTCCTGGCCTCAGCTCCACAAGGGGCCTTTCCTCTCGAAGTAGGCCCCATGTCCCCTTGGGGAGGGTGTCATGCCTCTTTTCTCCTCACTGCCAAAGGGTGGAGCCAAGCTCGCTCTGTCAGAGGTACAAAAACAGCAATTGAATGGATTTTCAAGCTCTTGCTAGGCTGCACCCTTTCAGGGCCCACTTTACTGAAACAGGTGCTCTGTGGCCCCTGGTTGGGTATGCAGGTTCACAAACAGGGTGAGATCCTGTCCAAGCCAAGAATTTTCCTGAAAGACCTAGGCTCACTAGAGCTCTCCTCCAGAGCAAAGGGGATAGAGGAGATGTATGGAGGAGTCTTTGCCTTTCCCTGTGAGTGTGGGGCTACTCCCTACGGCCCCAAGCTCAGGGATAACTGCCTCTAAGAAAGGAATGGCAAGAAGCGCTATTCTTGGAGGTTGGGACAGGGAGTTCGCAGCATGTGGGGAAAGAAAGACTTCTTCGGGGAAGAAGAGGCAACCACCGGGGGTGTTTTGCAAGCCTCTATTTGGAAGGAACAGGTTTGCTTATACAACTCAAGACCTCCAGATCTGCTCAGAGGACTGAAGTTCCAGAGACAGGGCCATGTATCTCCCCTTCCCTTTGAGATCCTTGCAAAGACATTCCTAGCAGATCGTGGGAGTGCCCATGAAGAAGCAAGCAGCGGGAGTGTGCTTGACATCACTGGCTGCCTACCTGGGCTCAGCTCCTCAAGGGGCCTTTCTCTCCTGGTAGGCCCTATGTCCCCTTTGGAGAGGGGTGGTGCCCTCTTCCCTCCACACTGCCAAAGGGTGGAGGTGGAGCAAACTCGTTCTCTCCGAGGTAAAAAAAAAAAGACAAATTGGATGGATTTTTAAGCTCTTGCTATGCTGCACCCCTCCAGGACCCACTCGAGCAAAACAGGTGCCTGTGGCCCCTAGGTCGGGTATGCAGGTTCACACACCGGGTGGGATCCCGTCAAAGCAAGAATTTTCCTGACAGACCTAGGCTCACTAGAGCTCTCCTCCAGAGGAAAGGGGACAGAAAAGACGTGTGTGTGGAGGTGGCTCTGCCTTTCCAGGTCCCAATCTCAGGGATAACTGCCCCTAAGAAAGGAACTGCTGCTGCTGCTGCTGCTAAGTTGCTTCAGTGTTCGACTCTGTGCGACGCCATAGACGGTAGCCCACTAGGCTCCCCGTCCCTGGGATTCTCCAGGCAAGAACAGTAAGTGGGTTGCCATTGCCTTCTCCAATGCATGAAAGTGAAAATGAAAGTGCAGTCGCTCAGTCGTGTCCGACCCTCAGCGACCCACGGACTGCAGCCTACCAGGCTTCTCCGTCCATAGGATTTTCTGAAAGGAACTGCAAGAAGCGCTTTTCCAGGAGGCTGGGAAAGGGTGTTCGCAGGATGTGGGGAAAGAGAGCCTCCTTCGGGGAAGAATAGGCGGCCACTTGTTTTGTGTTGCAAACCTCTATTTGGAAGGAACAGGTTAGCTTATACAAAGGGAGACCTCCAGATCTGCTCAGAGGACCAAAGTTGCAGAGGCAGGTCGGTGTTTTTCCCTTCACTTTGCGATCCTTGCAAAGACATTCCTTGCTGATAGATGATTCAGCAAGGGCCTTTGAGACTGTTGTTTTCTTTCCTAGGTTCAAAGATTCCTTCAGTTCCTAATATAGATATCCTAGAAATTATCTGACATCCGTGAAAATCTGATATGTCCTGGTCAAATGCTGTCAGTTATAATTCCAGTTATCATATTAAAGCATTTCAAGTCGCAGCAGTGACCAGATTACATTGTCAATTTCTATTTAATCAGGTTTTAACCATGTCCTCTATGGTTTCACACTGATGCCTTTGCAGAAATACTGCTACTTCAAGATATATGGAATATACTTTTTTTAAGCTTACGATAATTTGTTTGTTTGTTTGTTTTGTCTTCTGGTAAGCTGCGTACCAGATGGAATTTAGATCGTAGAGTTAAGAGAACAAAGTTTTCTTAGAATGCAATTT
>NW_017194310.1:0-9398 GCF_001704415.2 Capra hircus
CGCCTTTCCTGTGGAGAGCCGCCTCCTCTTGAGATGCGACGGGAACGCCGGGAATTCTTTCCCGACCACGCAGGGAAAGGATCCCTCCTCTGGAGCTAGGAGGCGTAAACGGGGCTCCTCTGGATGTGGGCGGGACTGGCATGCTTCCTCTCGAGTGGAGACGGGTATGACGGGGAACTTCTTGAGTTGCAGCAAGGGTGTGAAGGACCCGTTGGAAGTTCCAGAGGTTAGGTGTGATTAGCCTCGAGACGCCTCAGCGGAAATGGGCCTCATCTCGCCTGGAGGGGAAAACCTCCTGGATTTTCTGTAGTTGCGGCAGGTGCTCTCGACTTAAGACGGGGACCTCAGGGACCCGATCTGGTGGCCTCAGGAAAGGCCAGTCCCCATGCGAGTTGCTCTGGGGCCTCTCGGGATTCCTCTCCCGTCGATGCTGTGGCCTAAGACCTTGTATGGAGTCAGTGCCGGAACCTGAGGATTCCTCTCCAGTGCTGACATGGATCTTGGGGTACTTCTGAGTCTCCCCAGGGGAGTCAGTCCTCGTCTCGAGTGGGGGCCTGCACGTGCGCTTTCCTCTCGAGCTGTAGCAGCAGTGTTACGCTGGCTTAAGACTTTGTGTGGCGTCGAGGCCGGAACCTGAGAATTCCTCTCCAGTGCTGACATGGATCTTGGGGTACTTCTGGAGTCTCCCCAGGGGAGTCAGTCCTCGTCTCGAGTGGGGGTCTGCACGTGTGCTTTCCTTCCGAGCTGTAGCAGCAGTGTGGCGCTTCCCTTCGGGTGTATAAAGGGATCTGTGGCTTTCCCTCGAGGCTTTCCCACGAGGCTTTCCCACGAGGCTTTCCCACCCGGCTGTCCCACGTGCCACCGTGGTGTGACTCGAGCCTCGGCTTGAAAGTCGAGCTAGTGCAGGGAAGACAGGTTTCCCTGGAATGGACTGAGGCATCTGGGGGACTCTGGGAATGGTGGCACCACCCTGGAGTTCCTCTCGCCTTTCCTGTGGAGAGCGCCTCCTCTTGAGATGCGACAGGAACACCGGGAATTCTTTCCCGACCACGCAGGGAAAGGATCCCTCCTCTCGAGCTAGGAGGCGGAAACGGGGCTCCTCTGGATGTGTGCGGGACTCTCGTGTTTCCTCTCTAGTGGAGACGGGTATG
This sequence comes from Capra hircus, assembly GCF_001704415.2. Taxonomy (NCBI): domain Eukaryota; kingdom Metazoa; phylum Chordata; class Mammalia; order Artiodactyla; family Bovidae; genus Capra; species Capra hircus. The sequence goes on from NW_017194310.1 coordinate 1,152, forward strand.
TCTGGGAACTTCTTGAGTTGCAGCAAGGGTGTGAAGGACCCTTTGGAAGTTCCAGAGTTTAGGTGTGAATAGACTCGAGACGCCTCAGCGGAAATGGGCCTAATCTCGCCTGGAGGGGAGAACCTCCTGGATTTTCTCGAGCTGCGGCAGGTGCTCTCGACTTACGACGGGGACCTCAGGGACCCGCTCTGGTGGCCTCATGAAAGGCCAGTCCCCATGCGAGTTGCTCGGGGGCCTCTCGGGTTTCCTCTCCCTTCGATGCTGGGGCCTAAGACCTTGTGTGGACTCTGTGCCGGAACCTGAGGGTTCCTCTCCAGTGCTGACCTGGATCTTGGGGTACTTCTGGAGTCTCCCCAGGGGAGTCAGTCCTTCGTCTCGAGTGGGGACATGCACGTGCGCTTTCCTTCCGAGCTGTAGCAGCAGTGTAGCGCTTCCCTTCGCGATGGATCTAGAGGATCTGTTGGCTTTCCCTCGAGGCTTTCCCACGAGGCTTTCCCAGGAAGGCTTTTCCCACAGGGCTGTCCTCACGGTGCCACCGTGGTGTGAGTCGATCCTCGGCTTGAAAGTCGAGGCAGTGCAGGGAAAACAGGTTTCCCTGGAATGGACTGGAGACATCTAGGGGACTCTGGGAATGGTGGCACGACCCTGGAGTTCTCTCGCCTTTCCTGTGGAGAGCGACCTCCTCTTGAGATGCGACGGGAACGCCTGGGAATTCTTTCCCGACCACGCAGGGAAAGGATCCCTCCTCTCGAGGTAGGTAGGCGGAAACGGGGCTCCTCTGGATGATGGCGGGACTCTCGTGCTTTCCTGCTCGAGTGGAGACGGGTATGTCGGGGAACTTCTTGAGTTGCAGCAAGGGTGTGAAGGACCCTTTGGAAGTTCCAGAGTTTAGGTGTGATAGCCTCGAGACGCCTCAGCGGAAATGGGCCTCATCTCGCCTGGAGGGGAGAACCTCCTGGATTTTCTCGAGTTGCGGCAGGTGCTCTCGACTTACGACGGGGACCTCAGGGACCCGCTCTGGTGGCCTCAGGAAAGGCCAGTCCCCATGCGAGTTGCTCGGGGCCTCTCGGGATTCCTCTCCTGTCGATGCGGGGCCTAAGATCTTGTGTGGAGTCGGTGCACGGAACCTGAGGCATTCCTCTCCTAGTGGCTGACATGGATCTTGAGGTACTTCTGGAGTCTCCCCAGGGGAGTCAGTCCTCGTCTCGAGTGAGGGCATGCACGTGCGCTTTCCTCCCGAGCTGTAGCAGCAGTGTCACTGCTTCCCTTCGCGTGGATCAAGGGATCTGTGGCTTTCGCTCGAGGCTTTCCCACGAGGCTTTCCCACAGAGGCTGTCCCTCATGGCTGTCCACGTCACCGTGGTGTGAGTCGATCCTCGGCTTGAACGTCGAGGCAGTGCAGGGAAAACACGGTTTCCCTGGAATGGACTGAGACATCTGGGGACTCTGGGAATGGTGGCACGACCCTGGAGTTCCTCTCGCCTTTCCTGTGGAGAGCGCCTCCTCTTGAGATGCGACGGAACGCCGGGAATTCTTTCCCGACACGCAGGGAAAGGATCCCTCCTCTCGAGCTAGGAGGCAGAAACGGGGCTCCTCTGGATGTGGCGGAACTCTCGTGCTTCCTCTCGAGTGGAGACGGGTATGTCGGGGAACTTCTTGAGTTGCAGCAAGGGTGTGAAGGACCCTTTGGAAGTTCCAGAGGTTTAGGTTGTGATTAGCCTCGAGACGCCTCAGCGGAAATGGGCCTCATCTCGCCTGGAGGGGAGAACCTCCTGGATTTTCTCGAGTTGCGGCAGGTGCTCTCGACTTACGACGTAGGACCTCAGGGACCCGCTCTGGTGGCCTCAGGAAAGGCCAGTCCCCATGCGAGTTGCTCGGGGGCCTCTCAGATTCCTCTCCTGTCGATGCCGGGGCCTAAAGATCTTGTGTGGAGTAGGTGTTGGAACCTGAGGCATTCCTCTCCAGTGCTGACATGGATCTTGGGGTACTTCTGGAGTCTCCCCAGGGGAGTCAGTCCTCGTCTCGAGTGGGGGCATGCACGTGCGATTTCCTCCCGAGCTGTAGCAGCAGTGTCACCCTTCCCTTCGCGTCGGATCAAGGGATCTGTGCTTTCCCTCGAGGCTTTCCCACGAGTCTTTCCACGAGGCTTTCCCACAGGGCTGTCCCACGTGCCACCGTGGTGTGAGTCGATCCTCGGCTTGAAAGTCGAGGCAGTGCAGGGAAAACAGGTTTCCCTGGAATGGACTGAGACATCTGGGGGACTCTGGGAATGGTGGCACGACCCTGGAGTTCCTCTCGCCTTTCCTGTGGAGAGCGCCTCCTCTTGAGATGCGACGGGAAAGCCAGGAATTCTTTCCCGACCACGCAGGGAAAGGATCCCTCCTCTTGAGCTAGGAGGCGGAAACGGGGCTCCTCTGGATATGGGCGGGACTCTCGTGCTTCCTCTCGAGTGGAGACGGGTATGTCGGGGAACTTCTTGAGTTGCAGCAAGGGTGTGAAGGACCCTTTGGAAGTTCCAGAGGTTAGGATGTGATTAAGCCTCGATGACGCCTCAGCGGAAATGGGCCTCATCTCGCCTGGAGGGGAGAACCTCCTGGATTTTCTCGAGTTGACTGGCAGGTGCTCTCGACTGTACGACGGGGACCTCAGGGACCCGCTCTAGGTGGCCTCAGGAAAGGCCAGTCCCCATGCGAGTTGCTCGGGGGCCTCTCGGGATTCCTCTCCTGGTCGATGCCGGGGCCTAAGATCTTGTGTGGAGTCGGTGCCGGAACCTGAGCATTCCTCTCCAGTGCTGACATGGATCTTGGGGTACTTCTGGAGTCTCCCCAGGGGAGTCAGTCCTCGTCTCGAGTGGGGGCATGCACGTGTGCTTTCCTCCCGAGCTGTAGCAGCAGTGTCACGCTTCCCTTCGTGTGGATCAAGGGATCTGTGGCTTTCCCTCGAGGCTTTCCCACGAGGCTTTCCCACGAGGCTTTCCCACAGGGCTGTCCCACGTGCCACCGTGGTGTGAGTCGATCCTCGGCTTGAAAGTCGAGGCAGTGCAGGGAAAACAGGTTTCCCTGGAATGGACTGGAGACATCTGGGGGACTCTGGGAATGGTGGCACGACCCTGGAGTTCCTTCTCGCCTTTCCTGTGGAGAGCGCCTCCTCTTGAGATGCGACGGGAACGCCGGGAATTCTTTCCCGACACGCAGGGAAAGGATCCCTCCTCTCGAGCTAGGAGGCGGAAACGGGGCTCCTCTGGATGTGGGCGGGACTCTCGTGCTTCCTCTCGAGTGGAGACGGGTATGTCGGGGAACTTCTTGAGTTGCAGCAAGGGATGTGAAGGACCCTTTGGAAGTTCCAGAGGTTAGGTGTGATTAGCTCGGAGACGCCTCAGCGGAAATGGGCCTCATCTCGCCTGGAGGGGAGAACCTCCTGGATTTTCCGAGTTGCGGCAGGTGCTCTTCGACTTACGACGGGGACCTCAGGGACCCGCTCTGGTGGCCTCAGGAAAGGCCAGTCCCCATGCGAGTTGCTCGGGGGCCTACTCGGGATTCCTCTCCCGTCGATGCCGGGGCCTAAGATCTTGTGTGGAGTGGGTGCCGGAACCTGAGGCATTCCTCTCCAGTGCTGACATGGATCTTGGGGTACTTCTGGAGTCTCCCCAGGGGAGTCAGTCCTCGTCTCGAGTGGGGGCATGCACGTGCGATTTCCTCCCGAGCTGTAGCAGCAGTGTCACGCTTCCCTTCGCGTGGATCAAGGGATCTGTGCCTTTCCCTCGAGGCTTTCCCACGAGTCTTTCCCACGAGGCTTTCCCACAGGGCTGTCCCACGTGCCACCGTGGTGTGAGTCGATCCTCGGCTTGAACGTCGAGGCAGTGCAGGGAAAACAGGTTTCCCTGGAATGGACTGAGACATCTGGGGGCCTCTGGGAATGGTGGCATGAACCCTCGAGTTCCTCTCACCTTTCCTGTGGAGAGTTCCTCCTCTTGAGATGCGACGGGAATGCCGGGAATTCTTTAGCGACCACACAGTGAAAGGATCCCTCCTCTCAAGCTAGGAAGCGGAAACGGGGCTCCTCTGGATATGGGCGGGACTCTCGTGCTTCCTCTCGCAGTGGAGACGGGTATGTCGGGGAACTTCTTGAGTTGCAGCAAGGGTGTGAAGGTCCCTTTGGAAGTTCCAGAGGTTAGGTGTGATTAGCCTCGATACGCCTCAGCGGAAATGGGCCTCATCTCGCCTGGAGGGGAGAACCTCCTGGATTTTCCCAAGTTGAGGCAGGTGCTCTCGACTTACGAAGGGGACCTCAGGGAACCGCTCTGGTGGCCTCAGGAAAGGCCAGTCCCCATGCGAGTTGCTCGGGGGCCTATCAAGATTCCTCTCCCGTCGATGCCGGGGCCTAAGATCTTGTGTGGAGTAGGTGTTGGAACCTGAGCATTCCTCTCCAGTGCTGACATGGATCTTGGGGTACTTCTGGAGTCTCCCCAGGGGAGTCAGTCCTCGTCTCGAGTGGGGGCATGCACGTGCGATTTCCTCCCGAGCTGTAGCAGCAGTGTCACGCTTCCCTTCGCGTGGATCAAGGGATCTGTGCCTTTCCCTCGAGGCTTTCCCACGAGTCTTTCCCACGAGGCTTTCCCACAGGGCTGTCCCACGTGCCACCGTGGTGTGAGTCGATCCTCGGCTTGAACGTCGAGGCAGTGCAGGGAAAACAGGTTTCCCTGGAATGGACTGAGACATCTGGGGGCCTCTGGGAATGGTGGCATGACCCTCGGAGTTCCTCTCACCTTTCCTGTGGAGAGTTCCTCCTCTTGAGATGCGACGGGAATGCCGGGAATTCTTTAGCGACCACACAGTGAAAGGATCCCTCCTCTCAAGCTAGGAAGCGGAAACGGGGCTCCTCTGGATATGGGCGGGACTCTCGTGCTTCCTCTCGAGTGGAGACGGGTATGTCGGGGAACTTCTTGAGTTGCAGCAAGGGTGTGAAGGTCCCTTTGGAAGTTCCAGAGGTTAGGTGTGATTAGCCTCGAGACGCCTCAGCGGAAATGGGCCTCATCTCGCCTGGAGGGGAGAACCTCCTGGATTTTCCCAAGTTGAGGCAGGTGCTCTCGACTTACGAAGGGGACCTCAGGGAACCGCTCTGGTGGCCTCAGGAAAGGCCAGTCCCCATGCGAGTTACTCGGGGCCTCTCGGGATTCCTCTCCCCTCGATGCTGGGGCCTAAGACCTTGTGTGGAGTCGGTGCCGGAACCTGAGGATTCCTCTCCAGTGCTGACATGGATCTTGTGGTACTTCTGGAGTTTCCCCAGGGGAGTCAGTCTTCGTCTCGAGTGGGGGCATGCACGTGCGCTTTCCTCCCGAGCTGTAGCAGCAGTGGCAATCTTCCCTTCACGTGGATCAAGGAATCAGGGGCTTTCCCTCGAGGTTTTCCCACGAGGCTTTCCCACGAGGCTTTCCCACAGGGCTGTCCCACGTGCCACCGTGGTGTGAGTCGATCCTCGGCTTGAAAGTGGAGGCAGTGCAGCGAAAACAGGTTTCCCTGGAATGGACCGAGACATCTGGGGGACTCTGGGAATGGTGGCACGACCCTGGAGTTCCTCTCGCCTTCCCTGTAGAGAACGCCTGCTCTTGAGATGCGACGGGAATGCCGGGAATTCTTTCCCGACTACGCAGGGAGAGGATCCCTCCTCTCAGAGCTAGGAGGCGGAAACGGGGCTCCTCTGGATGTGGGCGGGACTCTCACGCTTTCCTCTCGAGTGGACACGGGTATGTCGGGGAACTTCTTGACTTTCACCTAGGGTGTCAGGACCCTTTGGAAGTTCCAGAGGGTAGTTTTGATTAGCCTCGAGATCGCCTCAGCGGAAATGGGCCTCATCTCTCCTGGAGGGGATAACCTCCTGGATTTTCTCGAGTTGCGGCAGGTGCTCTTGACTTACGACGGGGACCTCAGGGACCGTTCTGGTGGCATCAGGAAAGGCCAGTCCCCATGCGAGTTGCTCGGGGGCCTCTCGGGATTCCTCTCCCGTCGATGCTGGTGCCTAAGAACTTGTGTGGTGTCAGTCCGAAACCTGAGGATTCCTCTCCAGTGCTGACATGGATCTTGGGGTACTTCTGGAGTCTCCCTGGCGAGTCAGTCCTCATCTCGAGTCGGGCCATGCACGTGCGCTTTCCTCCCGAGCTGTAGCAGCAGTGGCAATCTTCCCTTCTCGTGGATCAAGGGATCAGTGGCTTTCCATCGAGTCTTTGCCACGAGGCTTTCCCACGAGGTGTCCCACATTGCTGTCCCACGAGCAACCGTGGTGTGAATCGATCCTCAGCTTGAAAGTCGAGGCAATGCAGTTAAAACAGTTTTCCCTGGAATGGACTGAGACATCTGGGGGACTCTGGGAATGGTGGCACGACCCTGGAGTTCCTCTCGCCTTTCCTGTGGAGAGCGCCTCCATCTTGAGATGCGACGGGAACGCCGGGAATTCTTTCCCGACTACGCAGGGAAAGGATCCCTCCTCTCGATCTACGCGGCGGAAACGGAGCTACTCTGGATGTGGGCGGGACTCTCGTGCTTCCTCTCGAGTGGAGACGGGTATGTTGGGGATCTTCTTGAGATGCAGCAAGGGTGTGAAGGACTCTTTGGAAGTTCCAGAGTTTAGGTGTGATTAGCCTAGAGTCGCCTCAGGGGAAATGGGCCTCATCTCGCCTGGAGGGGAGAACTTCCTGGATTTTCTCGAGTTGCGGCAGGTGCTCTCGACTTACGACGGGGACCTCAGGGACCCGATCTGGTGGCCTCAGGAAAGGCCAGTCCCCATGCGAGTTGCTCGGGGGCCTATCAAGATTCCTCTCCCGTCGATGCCCGGGTCCTAAGATCTTGTGTGGAGTAGGTGTTGGAACCTGAGCATTCCTCTCCAGTGCTGACATGGATCTTGGGGTACTTCTGGAGTCTCCCAGGGGAGTCAGTCCTCGTCTCGAGTGGGGGCATGCACGTGCGATTTCCTCCCGAGCTGTAGCAGCAGTGTCACGCTTCCCTTCGCGTGGATCAAGGGATCTGTGCCTTTCCCTCGAGGCTTTCCCACGAGTCTTTCCCACGAGGCTTTCCCACAGGGCTGTCCCACGTGCCACCGTGGTGTGAGTCGATCCTCGGCTTGAACGTCGAGGCAGTGCAGGGAAAACAGGTTTCCCTGGAATGGACTGAGACATCTGGGGGCCTCTGGGAATGGTGGCATGACCCTCGAGTTCCTCTCACCTTTCCTGTGGAGAGTTCCCTCCTCTTGAGATGCGACGGGAATGCCGGGAATTCTTTAGCGACCACACAGTGAAAGGATCCCTCCTCTCAAGCTAGGAAGCGGAAACGGGGCTCCTCTGGATATGGGCGGGACTCTCGTGCTTCCTCTCGAGTGGAGACGGGTATGTCGGGGAACTTCTTGAGTTGCAGCAAGGGTGTGAAGGTCCCTTTGGAAGTTCCAGAGGTTAGGTGTGATTAGCCTCGAGACGCCTCAGCGGAAATGGGCCTCATCTCGCCTGGAGGGGAGAACCTCCTGGATTTTCCCAAGTTGAGGCTAGGTGCTCTCGACTTACGAAGGGGACCTCAGGGAACCGCTCTGGTGGCCTCAGGAAAGGCCAGTCCCCATGCGAGTTACTCGGGGGCCTCTCGGGATTCCTCTCCCCTCGATGCTGGGGGCCTAAGACCTTGTGTGGAGTCGGGTGCCGGAACCTGAGGATTCCTCTCCAGTGCTGACATGGATCTTGTGGTACTTCTGGAGTTTCCCCAGGGAGTCAGTCTTCGTCTCGAGTGGGGGCATGCACGTGCGCTTTCCTCCCGAGCTGTAGCAGCAGTGGCAATCTTCCCTTCACGTGGATCAAGGAATCAGGGGCTTTCCCTCGAGGTTTTCCGCGAGGTTTCCGCACGAGGCTTTCCACGAGGCTTTCCCACAGGGCTGTCCCACGTGCCACCGTGGTGTGAGTCGATCCTCGGCTTGAAAGTGGAGGCAGTGCAGCGAAAACAGGTTTCCTGGAATGGACCGAGACATCTGGGGACTCTGGGAATGGTGGCACGACCCTGGAGTTCCTCTCGCCTTCCCTGTAGAGAACGCCTGCTCTTGAGATGCGACGGGAATGCCGGGAATTCTTTCCCGACACGCAGGGAAGGATCCCTCCTCTCGAGCTAGGAGGCGGAAACGGGGCTCCTCTGGATGTGGGCGGGACTCTCACGCTTCCTCTCGAGTGGACACGGGTATGTCGGGGAACTTCTTGACTTTCACCTAGGTGTCAGGACCCTT
>NW_017194311.1:0-9397 GCF_001704415.2 Capra hircus
ACAGCCGCGCCACCAAAAGGCTGCGGGTGGGGCCAGCCTGACTGACGGAACCCAGTGCACCGCACTCGCAGCCCCATAACAGCGCCAGTGTCAGAGGGCGGGGGTGAAGGCCGCTGCTCCCACCGGCAAAAGAGGCAAAAGAAACATCAAGATCCCGGCGGGACTAACAGCTGCTGCAGCACAAACTCCAACCAGAAATGACTCTATTTACTCTATTTGGGCTTGTTATGTTCTTCTTTTCACCAATGATTCCAGAAAACTTAATGTACCTAATGTAGCGACTTGTGAACCATGGATGTTTTCATCTTGTTTAACTCCTCAAAGTAATGTCTGCTCTTCTGTGGTTTTAAAGATGTCCTATAACTGTAACAACTTATTGATATGATAATTATGTTCTTGCTGTGTTACAACAATTGTTATTGTTACTACAACAGCAATCATTGACTCAACAAGTGTAAATGCCCAATATGTTAAAAAATCAAGGTTTAGGTATTTTTGGAACAGCTCAGATATTAGTTTAGACTTAGGGAAACATCATAATCAGATTCAGACCTTGGAACACTCCCGATTAGATTTTACCACCGCAGGAGAAGCCAATGACTTTTCCCACACTTTCTCTAACTTCATTTCTGAAGACTGTTCTGTCTACTGTCTATAATCTTGCTCCTCATAATCATACTTCCCTATATTGTCTAGATTCTTCGGCAGAGCATTCGGAAATCTCGAGACCGAACTGCACCTGATTTTAAACATAAATAATTAATTATTTAAAATTAAAAAGGGTGAGATGCCGGGAGCCAGTGTGAGGAATCCCGCCCGTGACAAGGTCATGAGGAAGGAAGCTGACATACGCAAGGCATGCTCAGACTTCAGGGACCCCTCTGGAAATTCCTAAGCATGTACCCCAACAAAAATCTGCCGGCTTTTGTGCTCTGCTTTTCCACTCTTCTGACATTTTCTGGAAAAAGTCAATTCAGGGTTTCAGTCTTCTGCATTTGAAAGAGTGTTTCAATCTAAAAACCCCTCCGATGGCTTTCTAGCCTGCCTGCAGGACTCTGCGAGTGTGATTGTTTGAGGCCTCCTGACCGCAGGAGGCACAGGAAGCTTAAAACATCCTAGGAATGTAGGGGCTTCCGAAGAGTCAAAATCTTTAGAATAGGACTGATTAAAAGTTTCATTTGTTGAGTCAATGCTTGCTGCCAAATTTTCATATCCTTTATTTTTAGATATAGTTGGCATATAGAAAAACAAGTAGTAGACCTGGTATTAGCAACATTAGATCTTTGAGTTAAGTACCTTCTTTGTTATATCCCACTGCACCTTTGTTCTATAGAGATGTAACTTTAATGCTTTAAGGAGATGCAAATTAAAGAAAAACACTTCAGGGGAAACAAAATCAACATTCATTAAGGAAGAGAGCTAAAAAGTGTTAACAAGCTTCTTGGCCAGAAGATAATGTAAATCACCTGAGACCTTTTGTATACAAAATGATGTATAGAAAGAGTCTGGGCTGCGAACGCTACATAATTCTGTGTTACCCATTGATCTCCGTGTTTTATCAAAAGTATAAAAGGCCTTCTGAACAATAAAGGATCGGACCAGTTTCTCGAACTAGTCTCTCGGCCTGGTTTCTTGGGACTCTGGCTCCCCCCATGTCTCTCTCTCTCCTCTTCTCTCCCCTTCCCTCTCTCTGCTCTTTACTTTAACTTCAGGCTGAATCTCCATCTGGGGCGCAGAGGCTCGCCAGGTCTACTTACTTGCCCCGGCTGTTAAGACCCGCACGAAAGGGAGCTTAAGGCGAGGCACCCTTAGATATTCAAGCGGGCGCCGGTGGCCCAACGTAGATGGTGCAAATTCCTTGTCTGGAATTTTATTGGCCTTCCGCGTAAACCAAGCTATTCAGCCCTCTTCCTCCACTTAATCTTCTTATTACACTATAGTTTCTTAATCTAATCTTACATTACTAAACAAACAAGTCTTTCCACGCCAACGCCGTTCACCCTTCGAATTCCTGGATCCACCGGGGCTGGACCCCGGCGAAAGTCGTGGGAAAGCCTCGTGGGAAAGCCTCGAAGGGGAAAGCCCCTTATCCCTTGGTTCACGCGAAGGGAAGCGTGAACACTGCTGCTACAGCTCGGGAGGAAAGCGCACGTGCATGCCCCCACTCGAGACGAAGACTGACTCCCCTGGGGAGACTACAGAAGTACCCCAAGATCCATGTCAGCACTGGAGAGGAATCCTCAGGTTCGGGCACTGACTCCACACAAGGTTTTAGGCTACCAGCATTGACGGAGAGGAAACCCTGAGAGGCCCCGAGAGGCCCCGAGCAACTCGCAAGGGGACTGGCCTTTCCTGAGGCCAAAAGAGCGGGTCCCTGAGGTCCCCGTCGTAAGTCGAGAGCACCTGCCGCAACTCGAGAAAATCCAGGAGGTTCTCCCCCTCCTGGCGAGATGAGGCCCATTTCAGCTGAGGCGTCTCTAGGCTAATCACACCTAAACTCTGGAACTTCCAAAGGGTCCTTCACACCCTTGCTGCAACTCAAGAAGTTCCCCGACATACGCGACTCCACTCGAGAGGAAGCACGAGAGTCCCGCCGCACATCCAGAGGAGCCCTGTTTCCGCCTCCTAGCTCGAGAGGAGGGATCCTTTCCCCTGCGTGGTCGGGAAAGAATTCCCGGCGTTCCCGTCGCATCTCAAGTGGAGGCGCTCTCTACAGGAAAGGCGAGAGGGAACTCCAGGGTCGTGCCACATTCCCAGAGTCCCCGAGATGTCTCAGTCCATTCCAGGGAAACCTGTTTTCCCAGCACTGCCTCCACTCTCAAGCCGAGGATCGACTCCCACCACGGTGGCACGTGGGACCAGCCCTGTGGAAAGCCTCGTGGGAAAGCCCTCTTGGGAAAGCCTCTAGGGAAAGCCACAGATCCCTTGATCCACGCGAAGGGAAGTGCGACACTGCTGCTACAGCTCGGAAGGAAAGCGCACGTGCATGCCCCCACTTGAGACGAGGACTGACTCCACTGGGGAGACTTCAGAAGTACCCCCAGATCCATGTCAGCACTGGAGAGGAATCCTCAGGTTCCGGCACCGGCTCCACACAAGATCTTAAGCCCCGGCATCGACGGGAGAGGAATCCCGAGAGGCCCCCGAGCAACTCGCATGGGGACTGGCCTTTCCTGAGGCCACCAGAGCGGTCCTGAGTCCCCATCGTAAGTCGAGAGCACCTGCCGCAACTCGAGAAAATCCAGGAGGTTCTCCCCTCCAGGCGAGATGAGGTCCATTTCCGCTGAGGCGTTCTCCAGGCAAATCACACCTAACATCTGTGAACTGCCAAAGGGTCCTTCACACCCTTGCTGCAACTCAAGAAGTTCCCCGACATACCCGTCTCCACTCGAGAGGAAGCACGACGGTCCCGCCCACATCCAGAGGAGCCCGTTTCCGCCTCCTAGCTCGAGAGGAGGGATCCTTCTCTGCGTGGTCGGGAAAGAATTCCCGGCGTTCCCGTCGCATCTCAAGAGGAGCGCTGTCCACAGGAAAGGCCAGAGGAACTCCCAGGGTCGTGCCCCATTCCCAGAGTCCCCCCAGATGTCTCAGTCCATTCCAGGCAAACCTGTTTTTCGCCTGCCACTGCATCGACTTTCAAGCCGAGGATCGAAACACACCACGGTGGCACGTGGGACAGCCCTGTGGGAAAAACCTCGTGGGAAAGCCTCGGTGGAAAGCCTCGAGGGAAAGCCACAGATCCCTTGATCCACGCGATGGGAAGCGTGACACTGCTGCTACAGCTCGAGAGGAAAGCGCACGTGCATGGCCCCACTCGAGACGAGAACTGACTCCCCTGGGGAGACTCCAGAACTACCCCAAGATCCATGTCAGCACTGGAGAGGAATCCTCAGGTTCCGGCACCATCTCCACACAAGGTCTTAAGCCCCGGCATCGTCGGGAAAGGAATCCCGAGAGGCCCCCGAGCAACTCACATGGGGACTGGCCTTTCCTGAGGTCAGGAGAATGGGTCCCTGAGGTCCCCGTCGTAAGTCGAGAGCACCTGTCGCAACTCGAGAAAATCCAGGAAGTTCTCCCCTCCAGGCGAGATGAGGCCCATTTCCACTGAGGCGTCTGGAGGCTAATCTCATCTAACATCTGTAACTTCCAAAGGGTCCTTCACACCCTTACTGCAACTCAAGAAGTTCCCGACAAACCGGTCTCCACTCGAGAGGAAGCACGAGAGTCCCTCCCACATCCAGAGGAGCCCCGTTTCCGTCTCCTAGCTCGAAGGAGGGATCCTTTCCCTGCGTGGTCGGGAAAGAATTCCCGGCGTTCCCGTCGCATCTCAAGAGGAGGCGCTCTCCACAGGAAAGGCCAGAGGAACTCCAGGGTCGTGTCACCATTCCCAGAGTCCCCCAGAAGTCTCAGTCCATTCCAGGAAACCTGTTTTCCCTGCACTGCCTCGAGTTCCAAGTCGAGGATCGACTCACACCAAGGTGGCACGTGGGACAGCCCTGTGGGAAAGCCTCGAAGGAAAACCTAGTGGGAAAGCTCGAGGGAAAGCCCCAGATCCCTTGATCCACGCGAAGGGAAGCGCGACACTGCTGTTACAGCTCGGGAGGAAAGCGCATTGCATGCGCCCACTCGAGACGAGGACTGACTCCCCTGGGGAGACTCCAGAAGTACCCCAAGATGCATGTCAGCACTGGAGAGGAATCCTCAGGTTCCGGCACAGACTCCACACAAGGTCTTAGGCCCCGGTATCGACGGGAGAGGAATCCCGAGAGGCCCCCGAGCAACTCGCATGGGGACTGGCCTTTCCTGAGGCCACCAGAGCGGGTCCCTGAGGTCCCCATCATAAGTCGAGAGCACCTGCCGCAACTCGGAGAAAATCCAAGAGGCTGTCCCCACCAGGCGAGATGTGGCCCATTTCCACTGAGGCGTCTCGAGGCTAATCACACCAAACCTCTGGAACTTCCAAAGGGTCCCTCACACCCTTGCTGCAACTTAAGAGGTTCCCCGACATACCCGTCTCCACTCGAAGAGGAAGCACGAGAGTCCCGCGCACATCCAGAGGAGCCCCGTTTCCGCCTCCTAACTGAAGAGGAGGGATCCTTTCCCTGTGTGGTCGGGGAAGAATACCCGGCTTTCCCCGTCGCATCTCAAGAGGAGGCGCTCTCCACAGGAAAGGCGAGAGGAACTCCTGGGTCGGGCCACTATTCCCAGAGTCCCCCAGATGTCTCAGTCCATTTAAGGGAAACCTGTTTTCCCTGCACTGCCTCGACGTTGAAGCCGAAATCGACTCACACCACGGTGGCACGTGGGACATCCCTGTGGGAAAGCCCCGTGGGAAAGCCTCGTGGGAATGCCTCGAGGGAAAGCCACAGATCCCTTGATCCAGGCGAAGGGAAGCATGACACTGCTGCTACAGATCGGGAGGAAAGCGCATGTGCATGCCCCCACTCGAGACGAGGACTGACTCCCCTGGGGAGACTCCAGAAGTACCCCAAGAAGCATGTCAGCACTGATGAGGAATCCTCAGATTCCGGCACCGACTCCACACAAGATCTTAGGCCCCGGCATCGACGGGAGAGGAATCCCGAGAGGCCCCCGAGGAACTCGCATGGGGACTGGCCTTTTCTGAGGCCACCAGAGCGGGTCCCTGAGGTCCCCGTCGTAAGTCGAGAGCACCTGTCGCAACTCGAGAAAATCCAGGAGGTTCTCCCGTCCAGGCGAGATGAGGCCCATTTCCGCTGAGGCGTCTCCAGGCAAATCACACCTAACATCTGGAACTGCCAAAGGGTCCTTCTAAACCTTGCTGCAACTCAAGAAGTTCCCCGACATACCCGTCTCCAGTCGAGAGGAAGCACGATGGTCCCGCCCACATCCAGAGGAGCCCCGTTTCCGCCTCCTAGCTCGAGAGGAGGGTTCCTTTCCCTGCGTGGTCGGGAAAGAATTCCCGGCGTTCCCGTCGCATCTCAAGAGGAGGCGGTCTCCACAGGAAAGGCCAGAGGAACTCCAGGGTCGTGCCACCATTCCCAGAGTCCCCCAGATGTCTCAGTCCATTCCAGGCAAACCTGTTTTCCCTGCACTGCCTCGACTTTCAAGCCGAGGATCTACACACACCACGGTGGCACGTGGGACAGCCCTGTGGGAAACCCTCGTGGGAAAGCCTCGTGGGAAAGCCTCGAGGGAAAGCCACAGATCCGTTCATCCACGCGAATGGAAGCGCGACACTGCTGCTACAGCTCGGGAGGAAAGCGCAAGTGCATGACCCCACTCGAGACGAGGACTGACTCCACCTGGGGAGACTCCAGAAGTACCCCAAGATCCATGTCAGCACTGGAGAGGAATCCTCAGGTTCCGGCACCCACTCCACACAAGATCTTAGGCCCCGGCATCGACGGGAGAGGAATCCCGAGAGGCCCGCGAGCTACTCCCGTGGGGACTGGCCTTTCCTGAGGCCACCAGAGCGGGTTCCTGAGGTCCCCGTCGTAAGTCGAGAGCACCTGCCGCAACTCGAGAATATCCAGGAGGTTCTCCCCTCCAGGCGAGATGAGGCCCATTTCCGCTGAGGCATCTCGAGGCTAATCACACCTAACCTCTGGAACGTTCCAAAGGGTCCTTCACACCCCTTGCTGCAACTCAAGAAGTTACCCGACTACGCGTCTCCTCTCGAGAAGAAGCACGAGAGTCCCACCCACATCCACAGTAGCCCCATTTCCGCCTCCTAGCTGGAGAGGAGGGATCCTTTCCCTGCGTGTTCGGTCAAGAATTCACAGCGTTTCCGTCCCATCTCAAGAGGAGGCGCTCTCCACAGGATAGGCGAGAGGAACTCCCAGGGTCGTGTCACCATTCCCAGAGTCCCCCAGAAATCTCAGTCCATTCCAGGGAAACCTGTTTTCCCTGCACTGCCTCGAGTTTCAAGTCGAGGATCGACTCACACCACGGTGGCCCGTGGGACAGCCCTGTGGGAAAGCCTCGTGGGAAAGCCTCCTGGGAAAGCCTCGTGGGAAAGCCTCTAAGGGAAAGCCACAGATCCCTTGATCCACGCGAATGGAAGCGCCACCCTGCTGCTACAGCTCGGGAGGAAAGCGCACGTTCATGCCCCACTCGAGACGAGGACTGACTCCACTGGGGAGACTCCAGAAGTACCCCAAGATCCATGTCAGCACTGGGAGAGTAATCAAGTTCCGGCACCCTCTCCACACAAATCTTAGGCCCCCGGCATCGACGGGAGAGGAATCCCGAGAGGCCCCCGAGCAACTCGCATGGGGACTGGCCTTTCCTGAGGCCACAGAGCGCGTCCCTGAGGTCCCCGTCTTAAGTCGAGAGCACCTGCCGCAACACGAGAAAATCCAGGAGGTTTCCCCCTCCAGGCGAGATGAGCCCATTTCCGCTGAGGCGGCTCCGAGGCTAGTCACACCTAAACTTTGGAACTTCCAAAAGGGTCCTTCACACCCTTGCTGCAACTCAAGAAGTTCCCCGACATTCCCGTCTCCACTCGAGAGGAAGGACGAGAGTTCCGCCCTCATTCAGAGGAGCCCCGTTTCCGCCTCCGAGCTCGAGAGGAGGGATCCTTTCCCTGCGTGGTTGGGAAAGAATTCCCGGCGTTCCCGTCGCATCTCCAGAGGAGGCGCTCTCCACAGGAAAGGCGAGAGAAAATCCAGGGTCGTGCCACATTCCCAGAGTCCCCAGGATGTCTCAGTCCATTCCAGGGAAACCTGCATTCCCTGCACTGCCTCGACTTTCAAGCGAAGATCGACTCACACAACGGTGGCACGTGGGACAGCCCTGTGGGAAAGCCTCTTTGGAAAGCCTCGAGGGAAAGCCACAGATCCCTTGATCCACGCGAAGGAAGCGTGACACTGCTGCTACAGCTCGAGAGGAAAGTGCATGTGCATGCCCCCACTCGAGACGAGGACTGACTCCACAGGGGAGACTACAGAAGAACCCCAAGATCCATGTCAGCACTGGAGAGGAATGCTAAGTTTCCGACACCGACTCCACACAAGATCTTAGGCCCCGGCATAGACGGGAGAGGAATCCGAGAGGCCCCCGAGCAACTCGCATGGGGACTGGCCTTTTCCTGAGGCCACTAGAGCGGGTCCCTGAGGTCTCCGTCGTAAGTCGAGAGCACCTGCCGCAACTCGAGAAATCCAGGAGGTTCTCCCCTCCAGGCGAGATGAGGCCCACTTCCGCTGAGGGGGTCTCGAGGCTAATCACACCTAACCTCTGGAACTTCCAAAGGGTCCTTCACACCCTTGCTGGCAACTCAAGAAGTTCCCCGACATATCCGTCTCCACTCGAGAGGAAGCACGAGAGTCCCGCCCACATCCAGAGGAGCCCCATTTCCGGCTCCTATGCTCGAGAGGAGGGATACTTTCCCTGCGTGGTCGGGGAAAGAATTCCCGGCGTTCCCGTCGCATCTCAAGAGGAGGCGCTCTCCACAGGAAAGGGGAGAGGAACTCCAGGGTCCTACACATTCCCAGAGTCCCCCAGATGTCTCAGTCCATTCCAGGGAAACCTGTTTTCCCCAGCACTGCCTCCACTTTCAATCCGAGGATCGACTCACACCACAGTGGCACGTGGGGACAGCTCTGTGGGAAAGCCTCGTGGAAAGCCTCGTGGGAAAGCCTCGAGGGAAAGGCCGCAGGTCCCTTGATCCACGAGAAGGGAGGTGCGGACCCTGCTGCTACAGCTCGGAAGGAAAGCCTACATGCATTCCCCCACTCGAGACGAGGACTGACTCCCCTGGGGAGACTCCAGAAGTACCCCAAGATCCATGTCAGCACTGGAGAGGAATCCTCAGGTTCCGGCACTGACTCCACACAAGGTCATAGGCCCCCAGCATCGACGGGAGAGGAATCCGAGAGGCCCCCCGAGAAACTCGCATGGGGACAGGCCTTTCCCCAGGCCAGCAGAGTGGGTCCCTGAGGTCCCCGTCGTAAGTCGAGAGCTCCTGCCGCATCTCGAAAATCCAGGAGGTTCTCCCCTCCAGGCGAGATGAGGCATTTCGCTGAGACGTCTCGAGGCTAATCACACCTAACCTCTGGAAATTCCAAAGGGTCCTTCACACCCTTGCTGCAACTCAAGAAGTTCCCGACATACCTGTCTCCACTCGAGAGGAAGCACGAGAGTCCCGCCCACATCCAGAGGAGCCCCGTTTCCGCTTCCTAGCTCGAGAGGAGGGATCCTTTCCCTGCGTGTTCGGGAAAGAATTCCCGGCGTTCCCGTCGCATCTCAGAGGAAGGCGCTCTCCACAGGAAAGGCAAGAGGAACTCCAGGGTCGTGCCACCATTCCCTGAGTCCCCCAGATGTCTCCGTCCATTCCAGGGAAACCTGTTTTCCCTGCACTGCCTCGACTTTCAAGCCGAGGATCGACTCACACCACGGTTGCATGTGGACAGCCCTG